>NC_056728.1:10722841-10747841 GCF_019279795.1 Protopterus annectens | reverse complement strand
ATACTCCAAATAGTAATCCTCCTCTAATCTATCTTGTTTCCTTTTTTCAACACAGCAAACATAATAAACAATATGTACATCTGTACCTTAACATAAGGCACCCTATATCACAACTTCACTTCCCACTACACTATTAGCCATTTCTTTTGCACTTAGTTTTACCACATCACTATTCACTCCATCTCTATATTTTCCTCCCCAGTCCACCATTATCTCTTCTGTGACACTCCACATTACTTGATCATACTCCACCATCATATTTCTCACCTGGTAATGCCTGCCTTTACTACAAGACACATTCATACGCTCGCCCTCCACTCTCTCACCACTACTCTGTTAATATTCTGTTCTTACCTTGCTTCCTACCATATCAAGTTAGGTCAGACTTACCCTCCCCTACATACAAAACCACATCTCCACAAACCAGTACCTCATAACACCACTGTCATTCCCAACCTCTACAACACTATCTACATAGATTATCTTCATTTTAAATTCTTCCCTCTGAATCCAAAACCTCACACTTCTCTCAAACACTCTCCAGTGACATTTACCCGAACCCAAAACCCAATGTACCATATTGGAGCAAACCCAACTCAATTCTTTTACCACCTTTCACTAACGTATTAACCCACCACAATAATTCCAACCTGCTACTTCTCAACATCAGTGTTAGGAGCATATTAAAGACCACCAACTATGTGCCAGTCTCTCACTCTGTTCTCCTGGCATCATGGTACTAACTGAAACCTGATTAAAACCAAGCAACAGTAACAATGAGAGTCTTCCTCCTGGATACAGTATACTATGCAAAGACAGATTGGCCAAAAAAGGAGGTGGGGTAGCAATTCTATTTAAGAACAACTTGAAAGTAAAGGCTCCACATCTGTCCAGTCCTAGCTTCGATAATGCAGAAGTTGTACTCTCCAAGCTAGAAATTAACTCCAAAAAAGTCATTATCATTTTTTTTTTTCTAAAGTTTTTATTTTATTTTGAAAAGCCCAGCTAGTATATACTGGATATATTTTTAAAGTGAATAGAAACAGAAAAGAAAAAGCTCCATAAGATACAAAAGGACATTAAGAAACAAAGTAGACAATAAACCCATTCAGGATAAATAGAGAGATTTTACAACAAAGTTAAACAAACTAAAACTATTTGAGAAGGATAAATAAACATTTCCTAAAAAAGAGGATGCAAACTAGAGAGAAGCATAAAAAAGAAAAGATATAGTGCTGAGGAAGCCAGGGAAAAAGGGAGAAGAGGGAGAAGAAAGGAAAGATTTAATAGAGATTTCCAAGAAGAGAGGTGAGATAGAGGGGTAATAAGGATATGGGAGAGTGAAGTGGGTGGCCGAGTAAGGGGTAATAGAGAGATAGAGGGGTCAAGTTTAGTTCAGGTTTGCTCTAAGAGGCTTTGGATGAGTTTTCAGTGTCTTGGCTCACCAGGCAGTGCAGTCCCATGATTCCTACTGTGCTTAGAGGAACTAGGTAGAGCTCACCACTGAGCATTGATCCTTTGAGAATTGAGAGAGTCACCCTAGGATACGTAACTGATAAGATTTACATTTGTAAGGCATTAGAGCAAGATGAGAGCAGGTATTATTGCCAAGCAACATTCTTGGGCAACAATGAGCTTGGGGTATATGAGCAGAATACTGTTTGTGTCATGTTCTGAGTTGGGTAATGAGGAGAAGGCATTGGGGCTCTAAAGGGCCAAGTTGTTTCAGTGGGGGGTTGGGCGCTATTATATGGTGCTATGTGAGCATTACGATAATATTTTAGTGGTGGTGAGTTTGTTGAGGTTTGTTTTCTTAAGGCTGGTAAATATAGGTGAAGCATATATCTTGGCCTGCAAGGGAGGGCAATCTTGGCTCGAGCCTGCATAGGGATCCTCGTATTTTTTATATAGGATTTTTTTTTAATTTCTGACTGATGTTAAATTGTTGTTTGTGCAAAAAAAGAGAGATTATTGTCAATGGTTATTCCTAACCTAGCTGTTAGATCGGGTGTGGAGAAGCTGTAGCATTATTAGAGGTAATGGTGAAGTGTAGAATGCTACATCCTTCCAGGAAAGAAATTAAATACACTGGAAAACATACTGTATTGGACCTCCAAGTCCATACCCCATGAAACTATCATCACAGCTGATTTCAGTATTGATTGGGGGACATGCTTCTCTCAGAACCCTCAAATTTTATCATCCTGTATGGATTTTCTCAAATTATACAATCCCCCCACAAGATTAGATAAGGCAACCAAAAAGGAATCAACCATTTATTGGATACTACTACTAAATAGACCTACCCTCTCCTTTCAGTTTGGTTGCCTCCCTGACAGCTTGAGCAACCATCAACCAACCTTTCTAACAAGGCATAGGTCCCATAATAGTAAACAATCAACTTACCATATATAGAACTATCTTGCTAATATACGCTTGCAGATATGTTCCTAGACTGTGACATACCCTACAAGATATGCCCTTGCTTTTGTTTTCTCCCTCTAAGACAGACCTTCACCACAACATTAATACTGTTATGCAAAATCTACTTTTCTTTATCCCTACAATCTACTCTTACTAAAACTCTTCATCACTGTATTCTCTCAGTCTATCTTCAACAGCTTTAATTCCCTTTAAGAGCTATATCTTAAGGTATTCAACTTATTAGATCAGATCACTCAACTTATTTCATTATCTTACTCCCAGCTTTTCCTCATGCATCCAGCAATATAGAAAGGAGTCTTCTGTAACTGAATGGAGTTCTTGTAGGAGGCAGAACAGATTAAGGTAGAATCATATGCATATTGGATAACAGAAGCATGGAGTGAGGATGTATGCATGTTGTTAGTAAAAAGTGAAGAGTAGTGGCCTTCCTTGGGAAACGCCTATTGTGACTGAAGTAAAGGGAATAAGTCGTTTTGCCATATGACGGCGCTTAAACTCAAAAAAACTTGGAAACGTTTACTATGTGTGATCATATCAAAGGCCTTGGAGAGGTCCAGAAAGATATCGGATACAAATTTACCATGGTTTCGGAGGTGGTTTACTGTATTGGTGAAGGCCATTAATGCAACAGTAGTGCTATGAGAGGGCTGACAGCCATGATGGGTGTTAGATACAAGTTTGTGTGAGTGTAAGTGAGCCATAATCTGTTTAGGATTTTGGCTAGAAGGTAAAGTATGGCTATTGGACAACAGTTAGTCAACTCTCTGGAGTTACCGCCTTTGTATAGGGGTATTATGAGGGAGACTTTCCAGATCTCTGGGACAATATTCTCAAAGATACACTGATAAGGATGGCTACAGGGTAGGCTATTGCATCAGCAGCAGTTTGCAAAAATTCTGCTGGGAATCTGTGGCTAGGATTGTGGGTTTTAGTTTTTTTAAGCAATTTTTTTATGATGTTGATGGAAACTGGTTGGATGTGAAAGAATTGTTGTTAATGGTTGACTTGGTTGGTTCTGTGTTAGGGAAGGAGTTCTGAAGATTTGATAAGGCAAGTATGGTTTCAGTAAAGTATTTGTTGAATTGGGTAGCTATGCTTTCAGTGGTGTTTTTGGTTGATGGGGAGGGTTTGGTGGATTTACCTGGAAGGAGAATATTGTAATAGCAGAACTTTTCAGGGTTATTTTGATGCTTTAGTTGTATGTTCTGGTAGAAATTTTGTCAAAGACTGAAAAACTGGATAATAAAACACCCAACAGATGCTCCTGGATCTATGCCACTTCCGAACAAAGTCCAGTACTTCACGTGTGATGAAAAATACAAACAAATTTATTTAAGCCGTTAAAAACAATACGCTTTTCTTCGGAACACCACTCCAACTTCCTCAGAAAATTCAAATACAAGCAAAACAGTGCCTCGCCCCTACCTAGAGTTTAAATACTTTAATCGAGCAAGTATGCTCACATGATACAATTCAATTAATTATCCTAAACTCCCTATAAAGTTAAAAATTAAAAAAACAAAAATGAAAACTAAAAATAAACATCCTAATGATAGTACACTTTAAACATATCAAAGGTTTCATATTTACCACTGTGATACGACTCGTCAGTGCTGCTCACAGATAGAAACAATATTAACTTCACTGAACCGTAAACAATGTTATGATATACTACCAACTTCAGTGGGGTTTTCACTAATACAGTACAAAAAACATTGTGTCCATTTCTACCCAATCAGAGTGATTCGCTCCCTGTAGAAACGGACGCTCAACTGAGTGGAGGCTAGTGTATGTTTACTCGACAGTTTAACTTGATGCTCTTATCACCTCCGTTGTCGAATCCTGTCCACTTGTGTTATTCACCACCTATAGTGGAAACTTGAGCGGACATTAGGAAACCTAGTATGTTGAATAACTCAAAAACGAATAATAATACATACCATAGTAATACATACCATATCAACGCATACAATCTAAATGCTGAAATAAACAATAATAATACTAATAATATTAAAAATGTATTTTTAATGTACTAATACTATATATATATATATATATATATATATATATAGTGTATATAATGTGTTTGTGTGTGTATATATATGTATGTGTGTATATGTATATATATATATATATATATATATATATATATATATATATATATATATATGTAGTGTATGTGTGTGATATGTATGTGTATATAATGTGTGTGTGTGTGTGTGTGATATATATATATATATATATATATATATATATAGTATCAAGATTGCACGACATATTACAATTTCTAAGTGGCTTCCATGCGATCGGTAGGATGTACTTTCATAGTTTTATATATATATCACCATTTTATGTGATGTTTATAGGCTCAGTGTGTACATTAGTCATCTTAAACGATATCACAGGGTGAACCTAGGACAAGGTATTAGTACATAGTATTATTGTAAAGCTCTATAATATAACGTAATTGGAACATTTTGTACAAGTATCCTACACTCTATAGTGTTTGTGACAACATTGGAGTCAGTAACACAGTATATTAGGTGTAGGTATGGGAGTTTTGGAGGGGTAGCATTCAACCGGACCTTTCTAGTTTGGGAGTAAGTTTTTAGAGGGGCTAATGAATTTCAGTATCCGTCCCTACTTGTTGAATTTATAAGTGACACTTCAACATTAATTAGTGTTAAAGTTCTTTGTCACTGAGGAAGCTCACTTTTCACATTTTTTTATGTTATTTCTTATTTTCTTCCCTGTATAGTTGGTGAGATAGAGTATTTTTAGTCACTTTAGGTTGTTAAATGAGGTGTGTATACTATGTTAGTACATTATAAATACATTTTTAATATTATTATTGCTTATTTCAGTATTTAGATTGTATGTGTTGATATGGTATGTATTATTATTCATTTTTGAGTTATTTAATTCAACATACTAGGTTTCCTAATGTTCGCTCGAGTTTTCCCTATAGGTGGTGAACAACACAAGCGGACAGGATTTGACAACGGAGGTGATGGTTTAACTTGTTGCTCCTGTCGAGTAAACCTACACTAGTTTCCACTCAGTTGAGTGTCCGTTTCTTCAGGGAGCGAATCGCCCTGATTGGGTAGAAATGGACACAATGTTTTTTTGTACTGTATTAGTGAAAACCCCTCAAGTTGGTAGTATATCATAACATTGTTTACGGTTCAGTGAAGTTAATGTTTTTATCGGTGAGCAGCACTGATGAGTCTTACCACAGTGGTATTTGTATTTTTCATCACTCGTGAAGTATTGGACTTTGTTCGGAAGTGGCTTAGATCCAGGAGCATCTGTTTTGTGTTTTATTATCCAGAAATTAATTTTGTCTTGTTTTACTGATTTCTTTGCTTTATTTCGGAGCTCTACATATGATTATGATGATACTTGGGACCTGGTAGAATGCTGTTGTTTCCAGGCTTTGTCTCTATTTATTAGTATTGACCTACTTTCTTTACTTAGCCTTTGATTTGTTCTAATAGATCTAGGATGTACATCTATGTTCAGGATATCAAGAAAAGTAGTGTTAAAGACTTGAAATGCTTTTTCTAGGGGAAGGAGCTTTAGATGTGTCCAGTTACGGGTTTGTAATGCTGATAAGAAATCTGTGGTGTTAAATTGTTTTTTGCTTTTTATTAGATGGTAAGGGAGAAAAGAGGCTCTGTTAACTAGACAGATGATAGATCAAAATTTGTGGAAAAACTGTTTATATTAAGTTAGGGTAAAAGACTACAAGTCTCAAGTTGATAGACAGTGTTTTTAGAAATGAGGAAAAGTGGTGAGTTCTGTCTACAGAGATGCTACATTAAGAGGTTTTACTTTCCTGGAATTTATACTTTCTTGGAGTTCCCTGAAGTAACCAAGGTATGGTATTTTTCAACTTTTGGTATATATAAGTATATTTTTAGCTGGTAAGTTTTTCTAATTTCCGTAAGAGAGAGGGTTGATTATTCTGCAGGTTTACTTTAAATTGTTCAGGACTCCGTCAGTATTAGTATTGGCATGAGCTCAGAAAGTAAGGGTGGGGTGAAGTAACGCTTTGTTGTACTTTGTTTTCTTGTAGCTGTAGAAGTAGCCATGAGATCAGCACACTGCTGTTATTGACTACGCAGTGAAGTTCTGTTTAAAAAAAAAAAAAAAAACTGGACTTTTCATAACGAAATTGATAGTTTGAAAGAACCAAGCAAATTAATTAGTAAAGTTTTCTTACGTGACATGTTTGCTTACTGGAGAAAGTTGAAAAAGAAAAGTAGGTTTTACATAATAGTATTAATGTGGTGAAGGTCTGTCTTGAGGATGCTGATAGAGAGGGAGAAAACAAAAGCTAGGGCATATCTTGTGGGGTATGTCACAGTTGGCTATAGAAAGAGTTTCGGAACTTAATGTGCAAGCGTATATTAGCAAGATAGTTCTATATTGTTGGATGCATGAGAAAAGCTAGGCGTAAGATAATGAAATAAGTTGAGTGATCTAATAAGTTGAATACCTCGAGATATAGCTCTTTAAAGCTGTTGAAGATAGATGCTATGCTGAGAGAATACTGTGATGACTTTTAGTAAGGGTAGATTGTTTTGAGGTAGTATGGTTGTTGTTGGGATAATAGATGAAATATGTTGAAGGTGGGCGAAAGATCTATTTTTCTTGCTGGGCCATCTGTATACTAATTAAAAGAGAGGAGGAAGGTAGTAATGTGTCGGCAAGAGTTAGGAGTTGATGGGATAAGAAGAGATCTGGGTGGAGTTAAATGGAGAAGTAGTTTCTGTAAAGGTTTAGTACTGGTAGGAGGAGTTGTGATTATCTGTGCCAACGAGTATTTGATGTCTGCCCAGTATAGTTTTAGGTTGCGTAGCAGTGCTTGCTATTTTGAGTCACATTGCATATGTTTAGTAGTTTTCACTGCATTTGTAGTACGTCTTTAAGGTTAGGCCAAGTGTCAGGAAAAGGGAGTTGTGGGTGGGCTTCTGCTGAACCAGAATATCTTGTGCTTTATTTTTTTAATTATGTCCTCTGGGTGTCATCAGAGTTCCTCATAGGCATACTAACCTTCAGTTTTGAATCGAGCATTGTTTCTTTCATTTTATTTGTTTTCAGTTCATTTTCTGAGTATTTGCAGCATTCCAAATTAGAATTGATGTCTTCAGTACAATTTAAAATTAGTATGCGGCACTGTACCAAATACTACATCCAATGTCTCTAAGAAGACTAAATACGCCATCCAGTGTCTCTAAGAAGATTAAATACGCCAAACAGCTGTTAGTGAGCATGCAGAGCTTTCCTTTTTGCATTTTTCATTTGCATTGAGGTGATCATGTAATCGAGTAGTAGAGACTTCAGCTGCAAAACTATTTTGGACTAAGCCTGTGCCTGCATTGTGGGTCACCCAGATCACATGAACTGGCTGGTAAATAACTGTCCCCAAGATTGGCTTCTGGGGTGGGTCCCAGTATTTCTATAGCCCTTAGCCTTACAGGAGCACATATACTCTTACAGTATGATAGTCACAATTTCAAGAAAAAATAAAACGTGGAGGACACTCACAATGGCATTGTGCACCACAGGACATCTTGGTCTGGACTGTCTTTCACCTACACCAGTGGTGTGCATACAGTCTTGCTAAAGATGGCAATATGTTATTTCTGGGTCTACTTTGTTTCATTGAATTTTATTTCACCCCTACCACATCGCTGAAAACGCAATTATTAAACTCATTTCACTGAACTGAACTTAGTATATATGGCACTGTGCAGAGTACTGTAAGGTAAGTAAAAGGTATATGTCCTCTTCCCCACTGTAGTGCGATCCTGGAGTTAGTATGTATAGTTGGGGAGGCACATGTTTTATATTGTTTTTGCCAAAAACTTCAAAACAATATATTTTAAACAGTAGACGCACATAGTTACAACACCAATGACTATCTCCAGAAGACAATATGTACTCAAACTGTGCCCTCCACACACCCCTTAACTATATATAGTAACTCCAGGATCGGACTACAGTGGGGAATAGGGCATATACCGTTTAGCTGTCTTACAGTACTCTACACAGTGTCTCTCTCTCTCTCTCTCTATATATATATATATATATATATATATATATATATATATATATATATATATATATACTAACTGCAGTTCAGTGAAATGAGTAATTTGAGTTTTCAGCAAAGTGGTCTGGGTGAAATGAGATTCAATGAAACAAATTAGACCCATCATTCCCCCCCCCCCCAAATTATATTTTATTGCATTTTCAGAGTTAAATGTTAACAATGACCAAAAAAAAAATACAGTATACAATGAAAGAAAATGAAAAACATTATACAGACATTTAACATCGCCTATATCATCCTGTCATGACAGAAGAAAAAAGAACTGGTCATCTACTGTATAGTAAATGACATTAGCCAACACAATAAGACCTTTATCTAAATAAACTGAGGTAATATAGACATAATATTAGGAAACAAAAGGTGACCAGCAGATAATATAAGAAGTAAATTTAAACCTTTGAACTCCACTATTTACAACTGTACAACTAGTTGAGAGAGAAACTTTTACTAATCATATATTATTTTACAATGAATTATGCTGCTTAGAGATTTTATTTCAAATAAAGTTTATTACATATCCTCGTATTACTAAAATAAAGTTTATTACATAATCTCTTATTACATATCCTCTGGTACTGCAAATTTGCACATAACCTCTGCGACTCATTAAGAATTAAACTCAACAAAATGGGTTATGGGAATCTACATTATCCTGGGAATTTGCGATTCTACATGTTAACTCCCTTCACATACCCACATCAGATTTAAGAATTCTGATCCCTATATTTTAACTAGTCAAATTTATATATTACTCAAAACTGGATAGACAAACTGGGGAGAATTTACGAATTATGGCCCACACTTACATAATGTCACACAAACCCATGATTAATGATAAAAAGAAACAAATACAATTCCTAAAAATATGGAAAAATATCTTACACCACATATTAGAATAATAAATATCTATGTTATAACTATGTAATTACCCGCATTATTTGGTACGGAAGACCCTCTCTCTCATAACTTGTAAATAAGACCCCATCATTTCTACACAGTTATGTGGTGGAAACTTGGTAGTTCTGCATGGTTGTCACAAACAAACCTAGGGGCAGCTAGGTCTTTGCCATCTTTCTGGTGTGGCATTTTTTTCTCGTAGGCAGCATAAAGATTAAAAAAAAAAATCATATTTTTAGTCTGGGTGTTCTATTAAGTTGGGGCATCTGGATGTTTAGAGATGAATGATTCTTACTACATGATAGAAACTCTCTGTAGCACACTGAGAGCAGTAGTTGGATTTGGTGCCAGGTTGTACTTTGCCAGTTCTGTGGGATAGTGCTGGATGATTGCAGAGGATGGTCCACTAAATTCAAAAATCTTAACTGTACAACAGTGGATTTGTGGATACTGTCTCCAGTTATTGGCCAGACAGTCTGCTCTTTTATACTCACCAAAACCAACCTTTCCAGATGAATTATTTTAATGTCTGGAACTTTTATTCTTCAGAGGGGCTAAAGTGACTTATCTTGCATGAAAGTTGAAGCGGGTGGTCGGTCCTGTGATGAGGATACTGACCTTATTCTTGTCTGTGTCGAGCAGGATGAATTGGCCCGTATTGGTTTTAAGTACTAGTGTTGATTTTGGCACAGTATGGCTTGATTTCAATTCTTCTGGTGTCTGGCATCTCTTTGCAGTCTGTCTTGACAATGCCATTACTCTGTCTGTTGGTTGCAGGCATTGGGCCTTCAGTGCTGATGTCATCAGCACTCTGTTGACTTAGTGCTGGTTAAGACCCTCTCAAAGTGTTCAGAACAGTTTGTTAATGTCAACCCAGAAAATAATATTGTATTAGTTGTATGTTCCATGGCTCTGTTGGAACACCCTAACCCTGAGACCTTGACCCATGAAACTATCATTCAGCAGCTTGTCGGAATCACCACAGCCCCTTTGCAGGTTCCCACTGTGATTACTGCAGTAAAGATGGTCGTCTCCTTTTCTTCATACCCCCTCTCAAAGTAACCTGGGGTTTACCCCCTGCAAGATGAAGCACCTTGACTCCCATTCAGCCTTCCACTACACATTCTAGAGAGGATTCTGACTCTCTAGCATGTCCCCAAATTTGGTGAGTACTTGATAATGTGCCAAGAGGGATATTTGCCCAGTATCCTTCTTTTAGTTGAAGTTTTTATGGTCTCTGGTAAGCCACCAGTTAGCATGCTCCACACTCTAGGGATTTCAGCAAATCTTGCAGAGTTGCAGCTGACATTTGGCTGCAGCCTGGACACTGTTCATTCCTACTCATGTTTTCCAGCAAGTTTGATTACTGTTCTTTGTATCCAAAATCCAGCAAGATACTTGCCCAGATGATCATAGTCGCTGGCAGCATTTGTATGCTCTTACAGAGACTGGGTCTACTGTTACAAGGGTAGGCGATATGGTAATTCTCAGTGCAGTATTGGAGTGAGGTTAGCAGCTTGGGAAATTCAGTATGTCAAGCTGTTCTCTTCCAATACCACAGTATTCATACAAAGTTCCATACAGCTGAAAATTGACTTCTCACAGGTCGGTATTATGGTAAGCTAACTTTTGTTTGTGAGAACAAATTTGTTTTGAGCAGGAAAGGAGATTTTTTTTTTCTTACATTTATTTGTAGGAGTGATTAATTATGACCCAACCATGTCTGTTTCTGAAGATAAAATTGTTTATATAGAATTTAAATGTTGCAGTCCCTATTCCGTGATGATAGTTTAGAAGTTGACCTCACTGCTGTAATTCATTAGTAGAGGTTGTACCACAACAGTTCATGTTTGATTTTGAGGAAATGCTGAACTTGGCATAATTTCGGCACTTTGCCAAGAACTGAGAGGGAGATAAATAAGATGAATTAATTAAGGTTGCAGACTCATTGCTTTTATTATTTTTGTCTAGAAATGTGGAACAGCACTAAAAGATGGGGCTAAAATCTGACCAGAAGGCTCTTTTCCCAATCCAAAGCATCGAGGGGGTTATCAGACTGTTTGAACTGGAACTCCAGAAGGATGAGACAGATTTGGCACTCCTTTCCTTGGTCTTGGGCTTTGTGGAGCACTTCCTGGCAGTCAACAGGGTGATTCCCACAAATGTACCTGGTATCAGCTTTATGCCTGTGGAATCAACAGACGATGACGTGGTGTCCTACTTTCCTGTCTTGGATCTTCAGATCATCGCTGCTCTCTATGCTCGCTTCACTGCACAGATCAGGGGATCAGTGGACCTTTCTCTCTATCCCAGAACTGATGGCTTTTCCAGCAGAGAGCTAGTCAAAAAAGTATCTGATGTTATTTGGAACAGCTTAAGCAGGTCTTATTTTAAGGATCGTGCACACATTCAATCTCTCTTCAGTTTCATTACTGGTGAGTTTGTGTTCTTCTACAGTGTTTGCTAATTGTTCCTGCTTTGACTGTTCGAGCATAGGAACTTTAACAGTAGAGAAGCTTATTTATTTCATTTACTGTTTTAAGATTGAGTTGAGAGTTTCATTATTTTTATGCAGAATGTTTGTTTTCAGGTTATTGTGGCTATTTCATGCAGCTCTGTATTAAATAGTGAGCAAAGTTTTTGTGTGTCGTAACTGAATCAGATTTTGAGTGCTGTTGCAGTTACTTTTTGAAGTATTACATGGAGTGTTATACTTAAATGTATATAAATGCAGGGGTAAGTGTGAGTGTGTGTGAGCTGATAAATCTGTGGTAAAATGAGCACTTGTTAGTCTCAAATAATGGACTTCTGCTTTTTAAGGTTTTACAGGAAGGGCTACTATAACATCAGAATGTTATAAGTACAGTACTTTTGGATTACTTATTAGCAATAGTTTGTCAGGATGTGCATTAGAATTATATTTTATGCATGTATTATGCAGTATGGAGACACTTGAGTGAATAATACAAAAAGATGAGTCTGAAGTTTATCAGAAACGCTTGTATGTTTGTGGAAATTTGTTACCAAATAATTTGTAATGTGTGCCAGAATTCCTGATCACGACTTTTTTTTTTTTTTTTTTTTTTTTTTTTTTTACTGTCCTTTTGGAGTACATAGCACTAGTGGTTGCGTTGCCCCATAGAATCGAATATTATTCAGCACTGTGTGTTCATGGTGCTGAGTAGGCATTGCTGGCAGTTTATTGGGTATACCTCCTGGTGCTGGGTGTTTATGTACTAGGCTATCTCTGTCAATGTGGGCACTCATACCTGTTGGTGATGGGTATGCAACAGTGTATGACAGTACCATCAGGCATACCTAGTAGTGGTGTTTATGTGTGTGACAAAACAATCAGGTTCACCTAATGATGGTAGAATGAAATTGTGCTGAAAAGCTATATCCCAGGGTACAATGTTAGTCTGCAGAAAGGGTAGGGTCTGGTTCCCTCCATTTATGTACTAGATTACTATGGTGGTGTCTGCAAACACTTATAACATTCCTGGGGACTGAATGCCAATATCACTGTAACATTCCTGAGTGGCAACATCACTTTTGGCCTCTTTTTCTGTTCCAAAGACATTGAACTTTTATCTCCATAGACACTGCTCCACAAATAAAGTGTAAGGCATCTGTTGTTGCAGACAGTGCTGGGACTGGCAGGGAAAGTCTAACGCCTCTCCACCAGAGATTCTCCCTTTTCACAAACCCTAACTCTAGAATGTCAGGGGATGCTGGGACCAGACATGTTTTGGGTACAGTCAAATTTTTCTCATGTTGTCTTTCTAGAGGAAATGTGAGTCATATATGCAATGTGACCTAGAATTCTGGGAAATTCTTGGGCTCAAAGTTTTCTGAATGAAAAAAACTCCAGAAGAACTGTAGGTATAGGTTTGCATTTTCCTGTGGAAGAAAAGCTCTTTGAACAGAGGTATGTAGAAGATACCCCACGAAAACAATTGTGTGAGAAGGAATTAAACAAGATTATTTGTATGTTGTCCTGAAACTTCATTTTGTGTAGATCTCTCAACCGAGCAAGAGATTCCTGAAACTTTGCAAAGATAAGCATGCTGCCTAAATAAGGGAAAATTTGTGAATACAGTGCTATCTGCAGTAGACTGTAACTGGAGCTAAACAATTTGTAAATTTCCTTGGAGCAGTGATGAGACCAAGGGTAATGAAGAGAGCTGATAGTGTGATCCAGACACACAGAACCTTTGTCTGAAATCTGAAGAAATAAGAATATGATAAGCATCTTTTAAATCTAACGTCACCATAAAATTCAAATGGGGGTTGAGGGCAGAGGGAGTTCCTCCTTTCCTTTTGGAACCTCCCTGTCCTTGCATAGTAGCATTCTGTGAAGGCTTGCTGTAGAGATAACATTAACCCCCCCCCCCCTTGACAAAATTGCAGATGGAAGGCTGAAAAATCTGAGAAGTCCATGAATCTGCTTGCCTCTCTCATCACACTTTTTAAGCACCTCTGCAGATGGTCCAAAAAGATCCAAGGGTGAATTCAAAATTTCAGCTTTAATATTTTGAGCAAACCTCCTCAATTCAGTTCTTTTGCTAGCAGCCCTGGAAGTGACCTCAACAGAATTTTAAGCAAATTTCAAACAGTGAGTATCCATTTGAGATACATAAGCTATTCGATTACACACAGATGTGTGTGTACCTTAGAAGAGGTGCCATAATGTTCCTCATGTTCTCAAGAGACCGGAGTAAATTCTAACATACGAGCTTGACCGTTGAGAATTCTAAAAAATGTGTTGCAGGAAGATGCATTTTTCTTTATCAAAATCTTTTCAGTCCATGTCAGAAGGTTATAGGTTGGTATTAACATGATGTTTAGCAGCACTTTGGTTCACCAGAGAAATAACCAGTGGGTCTTATATGGGATTGTTATACAAAAACTTAAAAGGCTGAGGAGCTTTATACAGTCCAGCTGCTTTTGTGAGGCAGCAAGCTGGCTGTCAGGCAAGTTACAGGCTGTAACAAATGCACAGTTCAATGCTGAAAGAACAGGAGGAACTGGCATAGGTTCAGGAAAATCAAATTGCAAATAATAAGTCATACTTCAGAGACAGTGGAATGTCATTATGTTCTCATTGAAACAACCAATTTATTCTAGAAATAGTTTAAAACACTGACAGAAGCCACACTTTCCTTAAAATGTGAATATCAAACCTGAGGAGAAAGGGCAGAAGTTGGTCTTTTGAAGCTATTTTGTGGTCCAAAATCTTGAAACTCTTCAGAAAATGGAGTCCCTTTTGTCCATTGCCAGAAACAGTTGAACTGGAAGGGTCAAGAGCCCAAACTAAACCTTGAGGTAAACCCATTGCCAAAAGCAACTGAGACAGAAAAAACATATGTAAGTATTTGCTTATGTCTGACAGGAATTTCTGTAAAAGCAGACCCATGGATTCTTGCTGCAGTCTGGCTAGGCAGAGGGGAATTCCCTGCTCCTTCTCCCAGAATGGGCAAGAGTAGTTCTCAGTTACCCATTAAGGACTGACTAGGCATCTCAATTGTCCACTAAGAACATTCAGCAGCTGAAGATGTGCCTACCTCATAGTCCATTATCTTCTTTTGGCTTTTCCCAGTTGGGGATCGCCACAGCGGATCACCTGTCAGCTCATGATTGGCAGTGGAGTTTTACAGTGCCGAGTTGCCAGCCCGGCACCCAAGCTTACATAGAAGGCACACCCACGCACTCACGCCTAGGGCCAATTTAGTGTCCAATCCACCTGCAGCATGTCTTTGGGATGTGGGAGGAAGCTGGAGCACCCGGAGGAAACCCACACGACCACAGGGAGGAGATGCAGACTCCGCACAGAAGGCACCTCAGCCGAGGATCAAACTGGAGAACCTCTTGCTGTGAGGTGGCAATGCTAATCGCTGCACCACTGCGGCCGGCCAGACCTCAGTCTATTATGGCAGTACGAAGTACATCTTTAGAAGCCATAGAAAAAGATTGATGATCTTAGGAACCAGAAAGTGACTGCTACAGAGTCACTCGTCTGTAGCTGAGGCGTTTTATCAGTTTTCTGTGGTGTCAGAGGCGGTAGTGTTTTGTGTCTGGTAGAACAAACTGGTAGGTTGTTCAAGATGCCTGATTCTCCATGGGGAAGCCTGGCAGCAGTAGTCAGTAAAATGGGTAAGTGATGAAGACACTTTTCCACACAAAAATTGAAAAACAATTTAAAAACAGTTACCCCAGCTCTCAAAAGTAAAATAGCACAACTTTTGCAAAGGAAAAAGTGGTTTTAAATTTAAAAAGCAGGCAGCAGCTCAACCAGGATAGTAAACCAAACAACGAAAGAAGAAGCTTGAATAAAATTTAATAGCACACAGCTCCAGGGATTAAGTGCTTTCGAAAAAACTTCATCAGAATCATTTGAACACTGAACAGCACCTCATATATATACCCCACCCTTAATTACATAACCAATACATTCTTTCTCTTAATTAAAAACCACCCACTATTTTAAAGCAACACACAGCATTAAATACCCAACATACAAATAAAATCACATTGAACACAAACACCCTATATACTACAACTGGAGAAGTAGCTTTAAACAACATAAGGTTTTAATTTAAGCGCACTGGCTATAGATGTATTATAATTGAGACCTGGGGGACTGTGGCATTCAATTTTAGTTGCCATCTTAATTCCTTGGCTTCCAATTCATCTTCCCAAGGTACCACTCTGTAGTCCCTCGGAACACATTACAACACAAAAAAAAAAAAAAAAAAACATGGTTAGTGTTGGTACTAATGTGCCTAGCCATTGCATTTTGCATATCCCTCTTCTTAATTGCAAGTCCATGTTCATAAAGACCTTCCCTGAATTTTCTTTTAGTCTTTCCAATATAAAAATGTTGATCAGTTGAGACCTTTCCCCACATACATAACCCCCATAGTATTGCAAGTACAATGAAACTTGGGTCTAAAAATCTTGTAATTGACATCTACCTATCACCTTCCATTACCAACCTACACTGGGTGCAATAACCACATTTATAAGTACCCCATTTTTTATTTGAAAGATTGGGTCCAATATCAATTGTAGGATGTTCAAAGAATTTTTTTTTGGAATGTTTTTTTCCCTTCTAAACACAACACTGGGTCTAAAACTCAACTATACTAGACATATCTTTAAACAAGGAGAAAATATTCCAGTATTTATAAATACTTTAACTGATATTCTTGGCCTCATTACAAAACTGGGTAATAAAGCCCCCCCCCTCCAATTCCAATGGGTCCTTATTCTTGTTTTTTCCAGGTCCAAATTCCCCTTGGTCCAATTTTAATTTGCAAAGATGTGGGCACAAACCACCCCCATCGCAACTCCCTTCTCTTGTCTGAAGTATTGCCCATCTAAATACACAAAATTGTACTTCAATATTTCCATACACAGAGTTAAAACATTTATAGTATTATCAAGATCTGTACATTCACAAAGGAAATCATGAAACCATTCTATCCCTACTTTGTAGGGAATTACATTATTTAATTCTACCACATCAGTGGTCAAAAAGACATATTTTTTCAGAAAATTCCACTTTCCTCATTTTCATCAAAAAGTCCCAAGAATCTTTGCATATATGATCAAAAGGTTCCAAATGGCTTTTAAGTACAAAATCAACATATTTACCCAGGGGGGTGGGTCTTAGATTTCCTAGCGCTAACAATAGGCCTTATAGGTATCTCAAAAATAACACTACTTTTTCTTCTTCATCCAACATATTTTGTAAGTAAAAATCTTAATCCAACATATTTTGTAAGAAAAATCTATAAGCTGATAGGCCAATTTAATAAGACTTAAAGATGTTTCTTCATACAGATCACTATTTTTTACATGTGCTAACATTTTATTAATATAATCGTCTTTCCCCATGATAACGACCCCTCCCCCTTATCGGGTTTCATAACCCTAAGCTGGCTGTTATTAGAAAGTTCATGCAATAACAAAGATTTGTGGGCGCTCAAATTGTTATGAACAAATGACCTATTCAATTTTAAATTTCTAAAGTCATACTCTACTAATTTCTGAGTGGTTGAGGTAAAGGGGGATTAAACGTGCTACTTCTCAACAATTCCCCTGCACAATAAACTTCATGAAACTTTAAGTTTAAAACACAAAACTTAAACAGTTTTAAATCCACAAGCAATGTATCAATTCTAAAACTGATGCAAGCACAAACAATTTGCCCTTACTTAATAAATTTACATGCTCGATATTGCACTCAGTCACTGTAATTGTAAAATTGAAAGTCCCCAGCATAATTTTGAACAATGTCAACAACTGCGTCTTGGGTATAATAAGGAAAACCCACTTCCACAGTACCTTGTGAATCATTTGCTTCCAAAGACGCCAATTGGAAAAAGTCCATATTCACCTCTGCTCTCGCTTCCTGTCGTACTGATACTTCCCCTGCCAGTAGTTCCCTTGGTAAAAGTTCCCGCTGGGAAAAGTGTTGTTGCCTCTCTCTTCCTCAGATTTTCTAATCGTTTGGACCTCCAAGGCCCATTCACTTGGTTCCTGTCTAAAGGGACTTCCATTTCACTGGTTACCCGATTATCTTGATTCAGAGGACCCTCCCATTGACTCGCGTCTTCCGAAGCCTCTTTCTTCTTATTGGTGGTGGGTGATTTTGGAAACGCCTTCCCTTCCGCGTACACTATGCGGTCTCTCAATTTTTTTCTTTTTTTATTACTCATTCTCAGTATAGCCACATTGATTTTGCCATCTTTAAGAAAGTCATTCTGGTGATTGGAGAATAACAAATTATTGTGAATAACAAATTATTGTGAATAACATTGTCCAACTTTTCGGACTCTAAAGTTATCAATTTCTTTTTGACTGAATTTGATCAAACACTTTAGGAGCTCACAATTATGCCAATCAAAGAGCTGTAAAAGCTCTTCATGAAACTGGGACCCAGATTTCACCCTGTTGGGAAATTTCCAGGTTCTAAGCCCCTTCGGGAGTCTGTTAACTTTAATGCATTCATGCAAATAGGCGTTATCACTTTGCAACCTCTTACAACTAAAAATCAATTGTTCTAGGGAACAAATGGAGCTACTAAGTATTTGCGGCTCCACATTGTATCCCAGTTATTCAAATGAAACTGTCCCCAAAAGCCATTGTTTAACATTGTTCGGCGGTCCACCCACACCATCTGTAACTTTGATTCTTAAAAGATTACCTGGAACTTGGGTCATCGGTTCAGCATTGACCAAACAAGCAGGAGTCTGAAGAAACTCATTGTCTTTCCCAGCAAGATGGTCTAAAGTTTGTTTTAAATTAACTTTTTCCTCCTAAAGTAAAAACTGTTAATCTTGTCTAAAAGTTGCTAAAAGTAAGTGACCATGTATAAAACACCCCACAGTGTAAAATAACTAATTTCACAGAAAATGTTCTGTTTTAATTATAAAAGTAAGCTCCCTTTGAGGGGGGGATTCCACTTGTCTACCCAGTAATTGAAAGTGTTTGCCAACTGTTTATCATCAAAAACTTGAAAGGGGAGCACTCTTGATTGGCAGGAAAGTTCTGAAGGGCCTGGCACCCAAACCACTTTATCTTGTCTCAGTCCAAGCAGAATAACTGTGTGGGAATGTTGAATATGCTGCTGAAGCTTTTAAAAGCTGGCTGACTGTTTATATCCTATGTGGGATACAGCCCATATAGCTAATGCTACTGCAGCAGTGATCAGTATGATTAACATCTGCAGTAACATTGCTGTTGAGGGGTAGAATGAAGGACTGGGTTATACTTGCCATGTGGGTGAGTCAGACAGAATCTGAAGGTCGTCTGAGATGGGGGGCTTCTACAGCAGACGAGGACAAATCAGATGGAACCAAACTTGTTAAGGTCAATATTGGGTTATAAGAATGACTTTGGACTTGCTGAAGTTGGAATTCTGAACAAGTTGGGGATAAGAAAATTGGGCAAAAATATGAAGTGGTCCAGAGGGCATTTCTGCCCAAAAATTGCTGCATTTGATTTTGTCAAAAATTGAAGTGCGTCACAGGTTTCCACAAATGATGAGAGATGTAACTGGGAAGAGTTACTACTTCTGTAGCATCATTAAACAACGTTGATCTCCTACAGGAAAAATGCTTCCCTAGGAGTATGGCTAGCTGTCGGAGAAAGTGTTTTATGGCCATACCATTCGTAAAGCCTTTTCACTTCTTGACAATGGATGGACGGGAGTGAGTGCCTGTATGTCTGTCACTGTGGTGTGATACATAAACATTGTGTGGTTGGCAGTACTACCCTTGGGTAGGGAATCCTGAAAGGCTCATAATGATAAAACTGCCCTCATCTCTAAAATGAGGATGCTCAGACTGGTCTTTGCCTGTGATCATACTCTGTGGACTGTCTTGTCTTAATGCTTTTCACCTACCTGAGGGAAGATTTGTATATGGTGATGGCTAGTATGATGATGGGGGCTAGTAATGAACTGCTGAGAAACAAGTTTGGTGTGTGTCTTAACCATTTCAATTGAAGCCTAAAAGTCTTGTAGCTTTATATGCTGTGTCATGGGATCTGGCAACTGCCACAAATGAGCTTTTTAGGTCCAATGCAGAACCATTGTGACATTTGACATTCGGTACTGTGTTTAATAGTTGTTGCCATTAACAACAAGGCATTTAGGCACAGTAAAGCAGCCACTAACTTGGTATTAAAGGCCTACAGCACTACTGTTATCTAGAGTGAGACAATGTACCTTGCTGGATAGAACTTATGTCCAGTGTGCACCCAGTGAGTGAGAAAATAAGAAGGATCCATCTGGGATTGTTTCAGTGTTCACTGTGATTCCAAATGAATGGAAGAGTCTCATAAAGGGAGTGCTGGTTGCATAAACTAAACTGTCATGATATACTTTTTAAAGATGAATATAACCAGGAGTAGGGAGCAAACTGTTCTGATAAAAAGTAAATTAAGCATGCCTAATGTATTTGGATGAGCAAGGTACCTGTCACGACTATTTTTTTCAGTTTACATTTTCATGCTTGCAGGATACAAGACAACATACATAGTAGATTCTTATAAGGTTATATTGAGTTGGCACTGATATTTACTTTACAATCTCCGTACCACTGATGAGGTAACTTATGAGACATTTTTAGCCCTAACCTTTTTACTTGGTTACTGGCTTTTAGGTGTTCTTTTATAAATGCTGAGTATCCCAGTGAATCTCTAAAAAGGAAAGGAAGTGCACCCCAGAATCTTTTTAAAGGGGGTTCAGTAATGATTTAAATATAAACATTCTCCAAGCAGAGAGAGAAATATGAAGCGACTCCTATTTTGTTGTTGAAGTTTCTAGCATTTAGCAGTACTGCTAACATGTTTGACTTTTTATTGTGTGGTGTGTGTGCGTCAGTGTATAGATATACATATGTATATACATAACCGTATAAATAGATTTAGATATAGATATGCACATTTATCTATGTGTGTGTGTTATTAATCACTCCATTGCAGAAATGTATGTCCCCTACTTTCTGGAAAATCTCACATATCCTACCACTCCACAAAGGTGGCCCATCCACTGAGTTCTCTAACTACTGCCCCATCACTCCCCTTTCACTTCTAGCAAAAATTCTGTAAAAATGCATCTAGCGTCCGCTACTTGATAACCTACTTTCTAACATGCTATCCATCTCTCAGCATGGATTCAGACCCAAACACAGCACCACTACTGCTCTGATCAGCTTCATCAACACAGTAAACCATAAAAAACAAAGGCCTTTTAGTCTCCTCAGTCTTAATAGACATGTCAAAAGCATTTGACACTGTCTGCCATCAAAAACTCCTTAAACTTGGCTCATACAACGTACGCTCTTCACCTCTACACTGGTTTCACAGTTACCTCTTCAGTAGACAACAAGCCACCAAATGGAATAACACCCTCTCACCCCTTCGGCCTGTCTCTCTAGGAGTTCCACAAGGCTCCATTTTAGGGCCCCTTCTTTTCACCATTTTCACTAATGATCTCTGCTCTGCCACTAAGCATGCCACCTTACTCCAGTACGCAGATGATGCCACCACCCTCTGCTCTGCTGCCACTATTCCAGAACTTCAGGACAAAACACAAGAATCTCTGAAAACAAACTCCTCAACCCAAATAAAACAAAGCTCATGGTCTTCACCAAAATCACGGTCACCAACAGTAACCTTCTACTCACCATTTTTTCCTCAAACCAAACTGTAATTGAACCCATAGAACAGACCAAACTCCTTGGGGTCATAACTGACAATCTATTAAAACTTGACAAACACATAGCAATGACTAAAAAAAAAAGTCCATAAAAAATTAGGTCAACTCTATAGAGGCAAACCCTATCTTACCAAGAGCTCCAGGCAAACCACTGCCAGGTCATTTCTTCTCTCCACCCTCCTCTACTTCTCAAAAATCTTAACTAACTTGCATAAGACTGATCTAAATCTCCTTGAGTCATGCTGTAGTTAAGTAGCCAAATTTGCAGCCAACATTCACTGTAGGGATCAACACTGCCTAGCTCTAAAAACTCAACTGGATGGAGCTACCCAGTCTACTTCAATTCAACCAATGCCCCATTGCCCATATTATCCTAACCAAACCAGATAACTGCCCTGACCTAAAAGACCTAGTTCAAGCTAACAGTAACTTTTCTATCCTCTGACAAACTCCAGCTAAAAGTTGCCAAGTCTCTAAACAGTTTTGGAGACTAACTGTACTCCAGCAAAATATCCAAGTCTTGGAACCTATTACCTCATCACATCCTCAGTCTAAATATGACCTCCAAATTCAAAGCCTGTAAAAAATTTAATGTTGATAAAATTTAAATTGGTTTTAAAGTTTTTAATTTAATGGTTTAAAGTTATTTATAAAAAAAAAAAGGGAATAAATTATTGTTGTTTAAAATTTAAATATTTTAGGGTTTTTTAATTTTATAATGATTTTTGATAAATATTATAGAGAATATAATTGTTTATATTAAATTAGGAAAAAAAAAGAATTTGAAAAAATTAAAAATAAAAAAAGTATGGTTTTAAAAAATAGGTAAAAGTAATTTATAATTTTTTTAAAAAATGTAATTGAAATAAAAAAAATTTGGGGTTAAAAAATTGAAATTATTAAAATTAAAGAATATAAAAAATATAAAAAATTAGGTAATTATAGAAAATATTTAAAATAAAAATATATTTTTTTATTTTATTTAAAAATTTAATAATTGATAAGAATTATTAAATTTTGATATCAAAAATTTAGAAATTTGAAAAAATTTAATGGGGGGATAAATGTATTAAAAATAACGGGATAATAGTTATTTAAATTAAAATTTTAATTGATATTATTAATAAAAGATAATGTATAAAAATAGTTGTTTAAAGTAAATTTTTTTTTTATTTAAAAATAAAAGTTGTAAGTTTAAAATTTTGAAAATTTTGAAATTAAAAAAATTTTAAAATTTTTGAAATTTTTAAATTTAATTAATAGTTAAAATATAATTTAAAAATTTAAAAGTTTAAAATTTTTAAAAAATTGGTTGTTTTGTTAAATTAAAATTAGTTGTTATATTATTTTTGGTTTTAGATTTTAAAATAATTATTAATTTTATATTATTGTAATTTTATTATTAATTTGATAAAATAATTAATTTTAAATTATTTAATATTTTATATTTTTTTATAGTTTAATATGTTTTTAATTGATAATTTGGTGTTTTTGGGTTTTTAAAAAATTTTTTTTTTTAAATTATTTGTATAAATTTAAAAAAAAGGGTTTTTTAAAGTTTTTTTTAAAAAGGGGTTTTAAATAATAAAATTGGGTAATAAATTAAAATAATATAATATTTTATTATAGGGGTTTTGTGTTTTTTTTTTTTTTTTTTTGTTATATATATATATATATATATATTATATATATATTGTTATATTTTATAATATATATATATATATTTAAATATATAAATATTATTTTATATATATATATATATATATAGTTTTTGGGGTAGGATATAATAAAAATATATAAAATATGTGTTGTTTAAATTTTAATAATTTTAATAATATAAAAATTTTGTTTGTTAATGTATAAATAAATTTTTAATAATATTTGTTTTAAATTATATATATGTATATCCCTTTTAAAAAAGGGGGGGGGGGGGGTTGTTAATGATGTATGATTATGATATATGTAATAAAAAATGTATGTAATAATATAAATTATATATATAAATAATAATATGATGATGATAAATAAATAATATTAATTATAATAATAGTTTTGGTTGTATATTTTAATATATAATTTTAATTTTAATAAATAATATAAATTTTAATTAAAAGGTTGAATATAATATTTAAATATAATATAATAATATATAGTGTTAGTATAAATTTTTAAAATGATGTTATATATATAATATAGTATTTTTAATATATGTATGTATTATATAATAATATTATATAATATATATATATAATATGTATAATAATATAATATAATAAAATTATTAATATATTAAAAATATAAATATATATATATATATAGGTAGTTGAGGGTTTTTAATATTAATAATTTTAATTAATAAATAATATATATTTATTATATGTGGGTATTAATAATAAATATTAATGATGAATAATAATTATAATGATAAATTTTAAAAGTAGATATGAAAAAAAATTATAATATATAAATAATATTATGTAGAAAATTAATATATATGTATTATTATTTTTAATAGGGAATAATTATTATATATATTAATATATATAATTATTATTATATATATAAAAATATAAAATATGTATTATTATATTTTGATTATATATATATATTATTATATATGAAATATATTTTAATATTATTGATGTATATATGATATATATTATGATGTTTTGTATATTTTAATATATATATATGTATTATTAATTTTTGTATATATATATATATAAAATTATAGAATATATATATATTATATATATATATATATATTATTTATAATATTATATATATATATATATATATATATATATATTATTATTATATTATATAATATATATAATATATATATTATTATATTATATATATATATATATATATATTATGTATATTGTATATATAATATATATATATAATATTTTTTATAATTATATAATAATAATTTTAATATTAATTATGTATTTTTTTAAATATAATAATATTTTGGGTATGATGTATATATTATATATATATATGTATGATTATTTTAATAATATATATATGATGTTTTAATATATATTTTGTTTTATTTTAATTTTTGTATGTTTTAATATATATATATATATTTTTATGTAATATATGTATATATATATATAATTTTTGTATATATTATATATATATTTTATATTTTTGTATTATATATGATATATATAAAAATATATATATATTATGTATGTATATTTTAATATATATATATATATATGTTTTGTTTTTGTATTTTTATAAAATTTTTATTTTTAATAAAAATAAAAATATTTTTGTATGAAAAAATTATA
>NC_056728.1:10707841-10717841 GCF_019279795.1 Protopterus annectens | reverse complement strand
AGTGTAGGACATTGTGCTTACCCCCTGTATCCTTTATGTAAGGAATCTTTGTGGACAATCCATTTGCTACTTGTCTCTGGTCAGATGCACACTGAACAGGCATTATACTTGATGGGTCTGATAATGGCAGAGTAGAAAGGTATTATGATCTCTATGGACCTAGATGCAATGCCAAGTTGAGCAGCAATGCCAAGTTGAGCAACATAGGATTTTCTTTCTACCTTGGACATGTGAGCTGAAGCCTAGGTTACTGTCTACACGAGTCCCCAGATCCCTGACTAGTGAATCAACTTTTAAGGGTATTTTATGGAGAATGTAGTTAGCTGGGATGACGGACTTTCTGAAAAGGTACTATAATGCTGATATTAAGTTTTAAACCATTGAAAACTGCCCATATATCAGCCAAATGAAAATTTAATCAGGCTACTTATTTTCTTGCCCCTGCTTTTTAAAGGTGTGTTGCTAAATTAAATGGTTCTTTCACTGTGTGGGACTTTTGCATACGTACGTATGGAAGAAGCTAACTGTTCCACTTTTGTGGCAAGACTTCCTCTTTTTCTTCTGATTATTAAACCTCAGTCAGGGAATATGAGTTGCAGATCCTGCCAGCTGATTCTCCCTTATCTGACCTTTCATGAAAACAGGTTTTCTTTGCATATGAAGCTGTTTTATGCCAAATGTTGTACAGAAGTAAACCTCAACCTGGGTTTACAGCTTTGGTTTAACTCCTTTGATGTGTTAGCCATTGTAAATACCTCTTCATGGAATGTTTTTGTTTCTTTTCCGTAGTATGGGCATTCATGGTGGAACAAATCTTTGGAATTCAGTGAAATGTGGTTTTCAGCATAATGATTTTTTTCTGTTAGATGACTTGCTGTTGAGTCAACATGATTTTGAGCAATTACTGCCACTTGGACTTTTTTCCTCCATTTTTTGCAGCAGAGACTTGGACTTTAACACTTTTCAAGGTGCTATAACCTTGATGGGATATCCAGATCCAAGTCGTCTTCTTTGGGACCTCTGGTTTAAGGAATGTTTCCATAATGGGGACTGCCTAGAAGGATTAGCCTGAAACTCTGGCCTGTTACCAAGTAAGGACCTTCTCATACTAGATATGAAAATCCATGTGCCAGTAGAGAGCTGGATGAACAAGTCTGTCCTTTTATAATATAACCATCACAGTCCTCTTCTTATTTGGTCTAAAGGTTTACTGCTAGTTCTTACATGTTTTGCATGGCATGTTACAATCTGGGCAGAACTGGCACATTTATGTATTACGGAATAGGGATAATATAGTCCGGGAAGGCCTTACTTGTGGAGCTTTATTACTGACTGGTCCTGCTTTTACATTTTGTGGGCCCGCCCATCTGTAATTGGTATGGTTAAGTATGTAACTTTTTTCATATCTTTGTGGGAAGACAAACTTCTGTACTACTGGTGCTCTCCTGCTGACTTCACTTATAAGTTAATTATTTGCAACCTGTGTTGTGCTCACAGAGTAATAGTCTGTTATATTTTTTTATTGCTGGGAGAGCTAGGTTGGATGATCCAGTATTGCTTTCTATACTCCATTTACTATATTGTTGCAATATCTCTCCTTTAAGAGCTGCTGTTGGAATACCTCACATGGCTGTATTTGCATTTTCTTGGTATACAGTTTTCATTTACTGATGCTGTAATATTGGCCAGCTGCCCTTTACCAACACAGTCTTCCTTCCACTGTTCTAAATACACCACTTGGAATTTCTAAAACGTTACTGTCCTTTCCATTTGTTTACTGCCTTGTGCTTCTTCACTTGGCCATGTTTAACCTTTACTGTTTCAGTTCACTGTACCATTACAAGTCTGTGTTCAACAAACAAGCAATTGTTAATGTTTGTGACTTTTTGTAGTGCAGTTTTTTTTTTTCACCCTCACTCTTCAACTGCTTTTGTTTCTGCTTATTCCAATTTCCTAATTTGTGATCCTGTCCAGTACAAGGTGTTACATTGTTTTGACTAGTTAAACATTTCTGGCCTTCAAGTTGCACAAAACTCGTGCTGAAGATTGAGTAGCATTATCTTTATGAGAATTCTTTAGTATCTTTGGTAGCATTGATCTTCAACAGTTCGTTCCACATCCCCACTGTTCATTATCAGACTGTTTATCAAAAACATGATGATGTATTGTGCCTGCGTGGTAGCAGCATCTAACTCTAGTAAATACTATCTTACTTAACATGTACTAGAGCTGTAGATTCCCTGAGAATGGAATTTCTTGTTTTTCTGTTAGTGTGATTATTATTTGGAATTCTATGAAGTAGTTTGCATTGAATTTTCCTTTTCTCGTTTACAGGTACTAAACTGGATAGCTCTGGTGTGGCGTTTGCAGTGGTGGCTGCTTGTCAGGTGCTCGGCCTTCGTGATGTTCACCTGGGGCTTTCAGAAGACCATGCTTGGGTAATCTTTGGTAAAGATGGAGAGGAGACTGCTGAAGTAACCTGGCATGGAAAAGGAAATGAGGACCGCAGGGGTCAGACTGTTAATTGTGGTGTTGCTGAAAGAGTAAGTTTAACTTGGAGTTAATAGTCATGTAAAAAAACTTATATGGTATGGCACAACAAAGGTGACCTACTTTTTAAAATTCACCCTGTCTATGAATGTGGGTACACTAAGGCTTCAACCATTATTGCTTTCATGTAGGAAGGTCAGAGTAACTAAGTGCGTGAAAATATATTTTAACAGTTTTCATTGCATTTTGCTTTTCTCCTTTCAGACATTTGTTAAGTAAAATAGGGGCAGGCCAAAACATTTAACTGTGAATCATGGAGCTTATGACTGTTACTGGTGTCATCCATTTACCTGCCTATATACAAGTGTCATTCATAGGACTGTGGGTCACAGTGTGATTTGAATTCCAGACACGGTAATGGTTAGCAGATTGTTTTGTATTAATTTATGCTGACCTAAGTTATAATTGCAATCCTAAACTGTGGCTTATTCCTTGGATCACTTTAGTCCAGAGATATGTGGGACACTTGAAATTCTGCAGTTGATTTCTGTGTGCCTTCCTTGTTTTTCAGTAATATTCCCCTCTTTTTAGGTCAGACCCTGATGAAAACTGATACCATTGATTAACCATTACCTATAAAGAGGGTCCCTTCTCCTGACTGTAAGAGAGTACAGATGTAGAACTGAATGATGACACTCTTGTCTTGACCTCCAAGATGTTCTTGTTCAGTGCTGAAAGGGTTAGAATACCTAGGCACAGTGGCCCTAGACTTTTTTTTTTTTTTTTAAATGGAGTAGTCTCTCGTAAGGAAGTGTTTACTCATCAGTGTTTAATTCAGCTGCCCTCATCTTCCATCAGTCAGAGAGAGCCCTTTCATAACAAAATGTTAGCCGTGTTGAACTTCTCAACTAATACTGGTTGACTTGTGCTCGGATAAAGCTGATGTTGCCTCATTCCATTTTCATTTCATGAAAATGTAAAATAAATCGGTAAATAAGTCATATTGCTTTAGAATAGTCTTTCAGCTGCATTTTCTATGCATCTAGTTTTCTTAGCCATATTGCCAATAGCTGCATTTTCTATGCATCTAGTTTTCTTAGCCATATTGCCAATAGCTGCATTTTCTATGCATCTAGTTTTCTTAGCCATATTGCCACTAGATGATTGTGGGAAAGGAAAGGCTATCTCCTTATTCTGTTTCAAAAATTGCTATGAGTAAATTATTTTGTAATGAATTTCGTTGGTGGCATTACATATAATGTATTTCTGCTGAAGTTACTCCAAAAGATTTTCATGTACAGTGTGTATTCTGTTTGCTGGTATTATGAACATTGGTTTAATTAGCTCTTAAAGGTGTGAGATCAGAAACTTTATATGCATATTTCATTCAAAGGAACCTGACCATAATATGAAAAGGGGATTAAAAATTATCTTCAGTGCTGCTTAGGGTGGAGTAAGCCGTATAAGAAAATCTTTTTTTTCAAAAGAGGTAGAGCATGTAATTTTGTTATGAAGTAGAACAAAATCTAAGCATCTCCACTGTGCTAGGTCTAGAGTAGTGAGTTCATGGTTAAAGCCTCAAAAACGGGGAGAAGCAACCTTTCACAAAGGCTGAAAGAAAAATTCACATCTATTACTAGAGATAAAATAACGGTCTCCAGTACTGAGAGCCTAGTAGAAAACCATTAGCATTTGTGATGCTAATCTTAGACTCTGAAGAAAGTCAGCAGAAGTATTTTTTTTTTTTTTTTTTTTTTTTTTTTTTGCTCAAACCAAGCTACAAAATGGTGATTTACCCCCTTACATTTCCTGGTCACACTTTTGCCAGTGCCAGGACTCAAAGTTCTTTCTGATGTTTTAATATGTTCGAATTAGTTTCTAGATGATCAGTAGTGTCACATGGTTTCCAAAGTGCACTTTTTAAGGTGCCTGAAGAGGCTATGTAGCTACAGTTTGAGGTAACACACTTCTCCTCAAGCTCCTAGCCTAGTACCTACCTTTGAACCTATCGGCCCAAGGGCCTATGTAAGCCTAGCCAGCAAGGTTCCATAGCTTACGCCACCCAAGAAAGTTATTTTCCTGTGCCACTATCGAGCAGCCTGGACTAATTACTAGTTAAAGGTTCCACACCAATAAATCTGTGCCACAGCTTCCTCTCAAAAGAGAATATATTGTCCTCCTTGTTTGGTGAAGGGTTTCTACTCATCGTAAATGTCACCTTGTATCCATTGATGGATGATTTGCAGTCTATCCAAACGATGCATTCTTTTTGCAGCAGTTTTTATTTATTTACTGACATTTAATTACTAGGAAGGTCTGACTAGGTAAGTACATATTTTTCACTGGAGGCTAAGGGAGAAAAGCTCTAAAGTATTACAAAATCAGTAAGAACAGTAGTTTTACAAGATTCAAAAATAATACCAAAAAATCTACTGTATAATTAACCAAATTAGACATTGTGACAGCACTGGTTAAAATTGATGCAACTTATTTGACAGTAATTTAATATTTAGAGAAATTTTATCCAGTTTATAGAAATTATGGATAAGTTAGTATAATACAAACAAGAACTGCAGTATGAAGTGAGAAAAAAACAGTGTTATGACTATTAGCTAGAGAGTTGGGGAGAGAATTTGAGGTTAGGAAGTGAGTAAAGAAGAGGGAGTTGGGAGGTATCAAGGTATGAATAGGTGCTTGTTCATATTTTGGGATATAGTTTATCTTGGGTTTGAGGAAGAGGAGAGCGAGATTTTAGCTAGGAAGGTTTTCAGAATGATTTTTAAAGGACTGCAAGGAGGATATTAACATGATTGGTATAGGTAAGGAGTACCAGGCGTTAGTAACATGGTATGAATACACACCATGACCAGTAGATTTGATAGGTTTGTGGACAGAGAAATTTTGGTTTTTGGATTGTAATGACAGAGTAGGAACATAGTTGTGTAGAAAGGTATTTCATGCCAGACAAGCAGATGTGTGCTCGATAATTTTATTTTTGAGGTGGTAAGACGTGGTGTATATATTAGTTGATGAGGTACTTCTAACCAGTTACGTCATTTAGTGCTATACAGTGGTGGGTTCTAAGGGGGGTATTTGCTGCAAATTTAGTTACTTTATTATAGCATTGTTCAAGTTTACCTTTTTGTAGTGCCTGGAGGTTAATAAAGATGGTAGAGTCATAAAGTAGTGAGGGAAGGTAGTAAGTAGTGTCAAGTCTGATTTTAGTTGCATTTGTGAGGGTACATGTTTTGCTCTGTATCATTCCTAATAAATTGCAATGAGAAGTGACCAATGGTTGTATTATTGAGAGAGAAGATTTGTAAAATTTTTTGTTTTTGTTGTAAGCCGTGGTGGTACAGCGGTAGCGTTGTCGCCTCTCAGCAAGTGGTACTCCCATTCGATTCTCTGCTGGAGCTCCTTCTGTGTGGAGTCTGCATGTCCTCCCCGCGGTCGAGCGGCATTCGAAAGACATGCATGAATGGGTGTGCATTCATTGAAGGTTGGGCATTGGGCTGGCAGCTCGGCACCATAAAATTCTGCTGCCAATTATTAGCCGACCAAAAACTTCCTGAGTATTTTTTTTTTTAAATGTGTCAGGTTGCCTGATGTGCATATGAGTGTGGAGTCCTCTGGATGCAGTATTAAGGAAGCTTATTGTATGGCTGTGTGGAGGGTGTTGGTGAGAATGTTAGAGGAGGTGACCAGGGATGAAGCCTAGTGACTCGGAGGTATGGAGAGAGTGTTGAGGGCTATTTTACTAACTAGTACCTATTGGTAAGTCACTTTTGAAGTGTAGAAGGGTGAGCTGAGATGGATCTAGGGAGGGCATTTTAAAGTAGAAGTTTGCTGTAACATTCCATGTCAAAGGCTTTAGACAAGTCTAGAAATGAGAAGACTAGTTTGACGTTGTCTCTAACTTTATTGACCATGTCTAAAAAGGTTAGAGGTGCAGTGTTAGTACTGTGGTAGGGATGAAAGCTGTATTGTGTGGGGGATAGCAATCTTTCCTCCAGGAGATAGTTAAGCAGTTGTTTTTGAATTCATTTTTCAAGTATTTTGGAGAAGGGGATAAGACTGCTGTAGGTGTAAAGTTTAGTGATGTCTGTTGAATTTCCTCTCTTGTGTAGATTCCTGGATTGACGTTATTTATAACGATTGAGACAGGATAGGCAGTATTATTGGCTACTATTTCAAAGTACTCCCTTGCAAGGTCATCAGCTGAAGCAGGGAGTGGTTTAAGTTTTAAGATTAGTTTTATATAGGATGTGAGCACTGGTTTGAAAGTGGATGTGGTGATATGTTGCTTTTAGACAGGGTTGGTATTGGATGTTGGGGAATCCTTGATTAGGGATGCTTTACTATCTAAGAAATAAGAGTTGACTTCTGTTTCATTTTCTAGTTGTGAATTATTGAGAGAGGGTCAGGGTTGACTTTTTGCCAGGATGCAAGATTTCTATAATGGTTGCCGAGAATTTTTTGGGCTTGTGTTTACTGTTCTGTATGCTAATAGTATTTTTTTTCTTCATTTATTTACTTTTTAGTGCAGATGCAGAGCTTTCTAAAGTCTTCAAGATATTGAGGCATTTTATATTTTTATGATTCTTTCCATGGTATTTCTCTATCTGAATTAGCAGTCTACTCTTCTATCAAAAAATGTTCTTTTGATACACGGGGCACTATTTTGTAACACTGAAGTGTTTTGTGCACAGGGTTAAAATTTGTAATTCAAAGATGCCTTCATAAAGCACTTGAACTCCTTTGCAGCAGACCTCTGTCCGTTTTCCAGTAATGCACTTTTTTTCTGGGCTTTGGGAATGTGGGAGCCTCTCCCACCAGCATGTAGGTAGATGGCATTGAAACCCATTCTGGATATAGCACTGGTGTCACAGAATGCATCCCCCTCACCTGTACACTTCTCAGCTATGGGTAGTTTGAAAAAAATGCCTGCTCACCTGCTGCTTGTTTTTGGGAAGGAAACCAAAACACACAAAGAAAACCCATGTGGGTGTAGGGCGATCTGTAGACTCCACACACAAGATAATCCCTTCTGAGAATTAAGCTATAAAACCTCTTTCTGTGAGGGTCAGTGCTCCTTGCTGTGCTACTGCACCTTGATGGCAAACAGACTCCAGAAATTAGAGACCAGGCTTTCTGTTTCTAAATCTGTTACTTCATCATCAGTTTCTCCCCCCCAAGATTTCTGAAATATACCAGGGCATCTCTAAACAGATTCTCAAGCCTCAAGGGGTATGTCCTCGACAGTTTTAGAACCTATGAATACAAAGACTTCTGGAACTCTGGATTACTTCCGTCATGGTGGTAAGGTGGTTGAAAAACCCTGTGTGGAGGTTAATTTGATTTCACTTACCATGAGGCCTGAGCCTGCCCCTTCATCCAAGTATCCCCTTTATTAGGAGCATCACAGACACTGATGCCATGCTAGTGCAATTGCTCTGCAGATCTGTCTTTGGAATGCCAGAGACTGTCTAGCAGCAGGCATAAAGCTTTTGATCTTCTGGTAGTTCCCAGGAGTCAGACCCTAGAAGGTTTGACTGCTGTTCCTGATTTTTGTCCATCATGACAGACAGCCACTCCAATTTCTCTTTAATCAGCCTTTACATTTTCCCCTAACCATACAAGCTGTTGGTGACTCGTATCTCAAAACAGAACTGTTTTCACCGCATTCTTCTCAGATACCATGAAAGAGCATCTTTAGAACCAAACATTACTCTTCCAGAGACTGATAAAATCGTAGTATGGACATGGAAGGGTCAGCTTCACCCTACCTTCCTTAGGCAGACCTGACTTGGGGAAACTGTTGAAGATGATGCTTAAGCAAGGGAGGCGGCCCTCAGCCCATGTAAGAGACTGAAGTAAGTTTGATTGAGCCATACTCTTCAGTGGATTAAAAGTTGACACTAGTGAACTTGCCCACCAAGGTTGAAATCACCTCAAACCTGTGGTCCCAGTTTCTAGGCAAGTACACCTCATATCCAGTCTTCCAAGGGACTGGTAGATCTGGGCAAGGTGGCTAGACCTCTGTTTTCTGGCTTAAGTACAGTGAATAGCAGGCTTTAGACTGGCTGTGAAGGTGTATTTTCTCTGTCTGCATTAACCACGAATGCACTTTTTTTTTTCTTTGTAATCCGTTTATTCTACTTAGAGTTCTCCTTACTGTTTGGTATGCCTGATGAGGAGGTTCAAGACAGACTTAAAGCATGCGTTTTCAAGGTAGAGTCACTCCAGTTGTTTGCAGTTCAGCAGTGGAATAGATGTGATAGCAGAATGTTGTCACCATTTGCTTGCACTCTTGGTTCTGTCGCATGTTCTCCCTAAGGATGACACCCAACCTTAATGGACTCTTCTGTACAAGGAACCCATGCTGTTTGAATTTGGAGGTAATTCTCATTAAGTTGAAGGATGGACAATGCTGATATCCACAGGTGTGATGTTTTGTCTTCCACAATGAACTTTTTCACATTTTCAAAGGAGCAAGAGGAGACCTTGGTTTGGCTAGAACCTCCAAAGTCTGCAGCAGGAGCCTTGATAGCACATCCAGGGACTCTCTCCAGATCATTCTGACCCTTGGAAATGTTAAGAGCTATGCCAGCATCATGCCTCGGTGTACAACACTGTATTTTTATACTGCTTCCTAGATAAGACTTGAATGTCATTTTACCACCTAGAAATGGTATAAAACTCTCTCTCTCTGGTTTGTTGCATAATAGTCCAATGAAGGGTTTGGTCCACATTATTTTTGTGCTGTTGGAGTAGTGGCAGGGTCCATTCCAGGGAGTTCCCATTTATAGCTTCATACCTGGACATTGAGAATTACAGTGGGTCCAGAAAATATAGTGGATTCAGGATTGTGACCATTTTCCCCCTTAAATTTCACAGGCTTACAAGAGACATTTCACTTTGTGACTTATGCCTGAATAGAAACACTGTTTCTGGACCCAGCTTCAAAAAAAATTTTGATAGGTATGCTTCATGTTTTCTGCCTAGGATGGAGATCACAAGTAAATGTTCACAAAGACCAGGAATTTTGGTCTGTAGTGGAATCATAAATTTGCATGTGTTCTTGTGATGTGAACATTTTTTTGACTCGTCAGACCCTGTATTGCTTATTGACCATGGCAGTTCTGGTTTCCCATTCTTTTAGAATCTCTTAACCACCCCAGTCCCACATTGGGAAAGTTGCATCCATATGTGTAGTCCTTCAAACTGTCAGAATTACTCCGGGAGTATTCATTATATTTCTTTTGGGGGTTAAATTTTAAAAAAGGGGGGGGGGGAAATTTTTTTTTTTTTGGGGTTTCCCCTTTTTTTTCCCCCCCCCCCTTTTTTTTTTTTTTAAACCCCCCCCCCTTTTTTTTCAATTTTTTTTTTAAAAAAAAAAATTTTTTTTTGGGGGGGTGGGGGTTTTTGGGAAAAAACCCTTTTAAAAAAAAATTAAAAAGGGGGGGTTTTTTTTTTTTTTTAAATTTTGGCAGGGGTTTTAAAAATTTTT
>NC_056728.1:10675341-10700341 GCF_019279795.1 Protopterus annectens | reverse complement strand
ACATTTTTATTGTTAACCTATCTGTGATTCAGCTTTCCTCCATGTGTTTTTCTACACCTGTAGAAATCTAAAAACTTTCTTCCCCAAAACCTGCTGTAAATTTTAAAGTTTTCATTTTCTCACATGCAGTTATTCTAGTAATATTTTGTAGTCCCATGTACTCGTTGCAAAACTTTTTCCCATAACCATTTCAGGCCTTTAGTAATATCTTCAAATTTTAGTTTTATTTACTGCTACTTTGCATAGTTTTATTGGTTTGCATTTAATCTGTGTTTTCCCAGATTTTACCATACCCATTTGTTTCCTTATCTTTTTTAGCCTTTCTTTTAACCATTAATTTGTTGCTTCTACAAAATGTTTACTTTCTTCCACTCTAGTACCATGTAAAACCCATTACCCATCCTCTTCTGGTACACTGTATACCTTTCCTTCCTCGAACACCGTGTCCAGTTCATGTAGCAGTAGTAGGTTTTAATGGAAATATTGCTTAAGAGTCTATATAAGTTATATGACTATTTAACAGAGAAAGTTTAGCCCATTTATTGAGAAATTAAAGGTAAGTTTAGTAAAATACAAACAGGAATTGCAATACAAAGTGAGAGAAAAGCAGGCGTATATTATAGTTAGACATCCAGAGGAGAGAAATTGATAGAAGTAAGGAAGTGAGTAAAGAAAGAGTAAGAAAATGTAAGATATGAATATGTATTTGTCCACATTTAGGGATACAGTATATCCTGGTGTTGAGCAAGAACTGAGACAGCTTTTGGTAAGGAAGTCTTTCAGAATGGCTTTGAAGGATAGGAGGGAGGGTATTGACCTGATGGATAGAGATTAGGAGTTCCAGGCCTGAGCAACATGGCAGAAATACAGACAGTGCCCAGCAGATTTAATAAGTATGTGGACAGACAGGAGTTTTTGGTCATTGGATCGTAAGGTACATAGTTGTGTAGAATGTTCTTTAGTGCTGGACAAGCAGATGGATTCTGGATAATTGTATAAATGGTAAGAAGCTGTGTATATGTTAGTTGTTGGGGTATAAAGACGCCAGGCACCTATGCTTCCCAACTTGGTAGAAACAGATTATTATATCAATAAGATCATAAATTATTGTTTTTGTTTGAGAATATATTAGATTTCATCATATACATGTGATAAAATCATGTGACAAGTAGTGAATATAAATCGATCACATGACAAATTTAAAGACTAAAGGTATATCGTACCAATATGTTGTATACATGGTGCAACAAAATAATCCACTTACTATTGTGTGTATGGAATAAATAAAAGTCTGAATGAGAATTGCTCGTGAAATGTGAAATACAAGTTAAAATATTGAATGGAATGATGAATAGACCAACATGTATAATAAAAGATGAGTTAACCAAAATTAACCTATTGGACAGGGACGTCGGGAGGCATACGCACTGTACTGATTTCAGTACAACTTTTTTTAGAAGGGGGTAGCTTTTTTGGAGAAAAAAAATACGTACGTATTTTAAAGGGTGTTGGCTCCTTTAAGGAGCACACCAGCCAGTTGGAAGTGAGCTCACATCATGTCCGGCTGGCTAGCTGCGAGCGGGAAACAGTCACTGAGTTGGAAGGCAAGCAAATGGATTATTGGAAGGCAAGGGTGAGCAGGAAACAATCAGGCATTCGCATTCGCGTAGTTTGGCAAGTAAATGGATTATCGGAAACAATCGGGCATTCGCAAATGAATTATCGACAGGCGAAGGCAGTCAACAATTGAAGTAAGTGCATTACGACAGGCAAGGGGCATTCAGTTCACAAATGGAAGGAAGGCAATCGACAATTGAAGTAAATGCATTACAACAGGCAAGGGGCAGGGCATTCAGTTCACAAATGGAAGGAAGGCAAGTGTGTGTAGGCAAGGGGCATGCAGTTCACAAATGGAAGGGGTGTGTGTGTGATTCAGGTCACAAATGGAAGGAAGGCAATCAACAATTGAAGTAAATGCATTACAACAGGCAAGCGGCAGGGCATTCAGTTCACAAATGGAAGACAAGTGTGTGTAGGCAAGGGGCATGCAGTTCACAAATGGAAGGAAGGCAGACAAGTGTGTGTAGGCAAGGGGCATGCAGTTCACAAATGGAAGGAAGGCAATCAACAATTGAAGTAACTGCATTACAACAGGCAAGGGGCAGGGCATTCAGGTCAAAAATGGAAGACAAGTGTGTGTAGGCAAGGGGCATGCAGTTCACAAATGGAAGTAAGGCAGACAAGTGTGTGTAGGCAAGGGGCATGCAGTTCACAAATGGAAGGAAGGCAGACAAGTGTGTGTAGGCAAGGGGCATGCAGTTCACAAATGGAAGGTGTGTGTGTCTGAAAATGCCCCCACATAATACACCTGCTGGGTGTAGGTGTTCAGGCTCAAACCCTGTACCTTTGCTTCAGGGTAAGAACAGCCTAAAGTCCCTAACCACCACTATTTCTGAACTTTGTTCAGATTTGCTTTTCTAATGGTTGTGAGCTATGGTGAGAACTGAAGTTGTATTTCTCGCATTATCGTTTTTGATGTTTGTCCAGGTTTTTTGTGCTAAGGTGTGAAGTGAGAACTGAATTTGTATTCCCTCATTATCGGCTTTGTTTGTCCAGGTTTTTTGTGTTAAGAGGTTGAGAGCTATCTAAATGATGGCCATTAAGTTTGTCTTCCTGTTTTTCAAGCTGCTGATTTAGCATAGTGGTATATTGCACTGACTATAGTGTATATGGTTCTGGGTTCAAGACATACATGGTGATAAACACCACATTTTATTCTAGCAACTTTTCAAAATTATACAAGCAATGTTTAAAATGTGTACCTGTTTTTTGGGCTTTTGTCCCCCCCCCCCAGTAAATGTTGGCTTTTTCCAGATTTCTTGTGCTGCAAAGTTCAGAGATGCAGCTGAGTGTCAACATTTTACAAGGAGCTGAGAGCTGCAGGGGAACTTAAGTTTAGTGCTGCTGATGCAGAGTTTGCTTGTTCTGTTAATAGCACAACAGGTAATGTACTTGCTTTTGATGCAGAAGGCTGTGGGTTCTTCTCCCACAGTAAGTAGATGTATTGCTGAAACTGTACTGTGTTGTAAAGGGGGGTGGATGCTGTAGCCTGTTTTGGCAAAAGTATCTTGTAGTAACTATGAACCTGTTATCAGTTTACCATCCATTCCCTATTGCAATGTTACTAGTGTATCATTGTTTTTAATGCAACATAGGCAATTTATTCCTCAAGGGCAACAGGCACATTATTTGTAGATGAAACCATGAAATATAAAGTCGTTTGCTAGCAGCAGCCTCTTCATTAGTTACAGATTTCTCTAATGTGGAATTATGTAGATGGATTTTTTTTACTAGTTCAGAGATTGTGCATATTTACTGCTACTGGTGGACTGTAGAAATTTGAGTAGACTTTTATGATGGAAGGTGTATCAAAGAGCATGTGTATGTTTCATGTGCAAGGGGCCTATGATTTGAAAACAGCCCAAAGTTAATCTTTATCTGCCACTGGCAAAATGTATTTTCTTTGAATGTGGGTTTCAATGAATGTGAGTTTCAAGGGCGGAGAAGTTTTAATGCTAAGTCTAGTTTCATTGTGAGACTGCATTGCTTTGTTTAGCAGATATTTATTGGTGTTTGTGCTGTAAAATGCAAAATAAAACTTTTTCTGGCAAATCATTTAGGAATGAAGTCACTAAATAATGACCGACGCTAAGTTTCAGACGTCATAATCTTCAGAAAAATGCATGCTAAAGCAAAACCTGATATTCTAGCAACTGTCTTAAGTTTATACAAGGTCAATTTTTGTACTGTTTGTATGTTCCCCAATATATTTGGCCTTGTCCAGATTTCCTGCATTAAGAGGTTGAGAGGTATCTCCGCAAAATAGCAATTTTGGAAGAAAACATGGAGGGTTTACTTTACTTTTATAAATAACTGTAATGATCCGAGTTATACATTACTTTTATTTCAGAAATGCGTGTAGATTCTCTAATTTTGTCAGCTGCTCTAAGTTAACTGTGCTCATATTAAAATGGTGTCCCTTCTTTGACAGGTTTCCAGCTGTATTGTCTGGCAATTTTATATTTTTGCATCACATTTTTGGTCCATTTTTTCATAAAATTGTGGTTTTCTGGCAAATTAGTGGCAAATCGTTAAAGACTGAAGTTAGAAAATAATAGTAGACATTTGAGTTTCAGATTTCATACCTTTCAGAAAATTCGTACTAATGCAAGACCTACTACTATTCTATTATCTTTCTATGTTTATAAGAGCATTATTTAAAAAATAAATGTCCTTATTTTTGGGCCTTTGCCTCAGTTTTATTTATGAGTTTGTTGCTGTAAGAGGTTGAGAGGTGTGTGTGTGTGTGTGTGTGTGTGTGTGTGTGTGTGTGTGTGTGTGTGTGTGTGTGTGTGGTAGGTAGCATACCTCTCAACTGTCCAAATTTTTCAGAATGTCCAGATTTTGCCACATTTTTTGTCTGTTCCTCATAAATTTTGTGATTTTCTAGAAAATCATTGAAGGCTGAAGTTGCTAAATAATGACAGACATTTGAGTTTCAGACTTCATGTCCTTTAGAAAAACTCATACTAGCACAAATCCTGTTATTCTAGCAGCTTTCTCATACTAGCACAAATCCTGTTATTCCAGCAACTTTCTAAGTTCACGAGAGCATTATTTAATATCTGTCCCTGTTTATTTTAGGCTTTGTCCATATTTCTTGCACTAAGAGGTAGGTAGGGGTGTGTGGGTGAATGAAACATCCTACTTAGTGGTAGCACGTGGTTAGTAATTTACTCAAGCTCAAAACCTGTACCTTAGTTACAGAAAACAAAAGCATAAATTCTCTACCCCAACTACCATGCTACATTTTTCAAAGAACTGACATTTCAGGTTAATTTTCAATTCAAGGAACCGAGTTTGAGTGAATTTATATTATATTACTGAAGAGGCATTGCATCGAATGCCTCTTCATCGACACTAAAAGAGCGAACCGTGAATTACGAGAATGGCCGTAGCTTGGCTGGGGAGGGTAGCAGTTTGAGAGCTGTGAGTACAAATTTGAAAATCCTAGCTACACCCCTGCTATTGGACATGCATAAAATTACACATATCATGGATAGGACCCCCCCCCCCTTTTGGTAGCATCCAATAATGTGGCACAATCAAATAGTTCACTGAGTTTACCGTACAATATAATTATGGAAGATATTCAACAAACCATCTTTGAGATCAGATGTTCCTTTATCACTACCTTCAGCATAGACAGCCCACATCATATTGCCAACATTCTGACAAAAAAATGATAGCTCATTTCTAATGAGAAACTCGAAGCAAGACCAAAGCTCATATGTAAACAGGGCAATAGTTTCAAAAATTATTTTGATAACATAACCCATAGTCACAATAAAATGGGTACTGGATAAGCTGGCAAAGTGTGTCTCATGTATCCAGTGTCAGTGTACAAATGATGATACCATATCTGTGGGCAGAAAGAAAATTTAAAGTAAGGGGGTGTCATAACTGTCATGCACAAGGTGTAGTGTATATAATTTTACATTGGAAAAACTAACCAGAGTCTGATGCAGTGAAATGTATGAGCATATGTATGAAATAAAGAAAAAAACTACCAATGCATTATACAAGCACGTATTGAAGAATATTAATCATAAGTTCTCATTTACTATTTTGGAGAAGGTAGAACGCAATCCAAGAGAGGATCCCCCGGACCTTTGCCCTTGAACAACGGGAGCTCTGGTGGCAGATATATGTTTGCATGCCACATAACCACCAGGTTTTAATGATAATATATCTATTGCTAGTTTAATAAAAATGAGAGCTTACAAAAAAGTAAGCTTATTTACTAGAACTTATAAAACATTTTTAGTTCAGGAAAGACTTTTTTGGTTAATTCATCTTTCATTATTCTACATTTTGGTCTATTCATCATTACAGTCAATATTTTAACTTGTATTTCCCATTGTATGAGTAATTCTTATTCATACTTACTGTATTTATTCCATACACACAGTTGTAACTGGATTATTTTGTTGCACCATATATCACACCTACAACATATTGATGCAATGTATCTTAAATAGGCCATGTGACCAGTAGTGAATATAAATTGATCACATGATTTTATCAAAGGTATCTATCTGATGAAATCTAATAATATTGTCAGACGTATCTATCTGATGAAATCTAATAATATTGTCAGACGAAAGTGCTTATCTTTTACTATTTTTTTTATTTAATAAACCGTTTCTACCACATTGGGAGCATCGGTGCCTGGCATCTTTATATGTTTTGTGATTTGCACTTTTGTGGATTATTAGTTGTTGGATAGTTATAACCAATTTAGGCTTTAGTGCTGTGTAGTGGTGGGTTCTGAAAAGGGGTATTTGCTGAAACTTTGTTATAGCATTGCTTATGTTTTGATTTTTTTTGATGCCTGAAGGTTAGTAAGGATGAAACCACCTTAAAGAAGTGTGAGGGGAGATGTGTAGTAGCGGGTGTAGCTTTAGTTTTTTTGGTGAGATGCTTTTTGGCTCTATAAAGCATCCCTAGTTTTTCATAAGCAACTTTGTATATGCAGGTCAAATTCAAGATTATCATCCCCCATCTTTACTATGAGTGGTGACTTCAGTAGTTGTATTATCAAGAGAGAGGACTTTAAATTTTTTGGAGGTGTGCCATGTTGTCAGAAGTGCAAATGATTGTGGAGTCCTCTGCGTACTGTATTAGGGATGCTAGTTGTGTGGATATGTGGAGGGTGTTGGTGAGAATGTCGAAGAGGAGGAAATTGAATGCATTGTCTTACAAGCAAGTTATTTATTTTTAGTCTGTTGAAATCTTACCTCCATTTTTTGTTGAAATCTTACCTCCATTTTTTCTTGAAGTTCATTGTCATTTTCCCAACCACTTTTCAGAACTTTCCATCATTTCCACATACATATATTTCTTTCTTAGTTCCATGCCATTTCCTCTAAATGTCTGAATAGTTTGCTGCAGTAACAGATACCATATTTTTGTATTCCTCAAATAACTTTTTTCTTTTATTTTGGCACGTACAGAAAAACACTTGCGTCTTTAATTCTCTTCCTTTTCCTAATCTCTTGATTTGTTTTCACCAGGTCTGTATTGCTCTCTAATACCATAACAACTTCCTTTATATCTCCATTTACCTCTTCCTTTTCTTTTGAACACAAAAAGATGTTTGCCTTAGTCTTCAGATTTGCTTTCCTCCTTTCATTTGCGCAATGTGCAGAAGTCATTGCCAGTTTACTTTTTTTTTTTTTAACATTTTCTCACCTTTTTTTTTCTTACTCTAATCTCGCCATTATTGTGTCCGAGAATTTCTACACTGACATTTGGAAGTATATATTTTTTCCCTCAGTCAGAGTTGGAAAGTCATGTGACTACCACTCTTTGGTCAATACCGTCTTCAGATCTTTCTTTCCATTTATTGTTGCATAGCTGCATGTTCCACAGCATTGTTGGTCCATGAGTTGGCCTTCTAACAGAACGCAGATAAGCACTCCATAAGATTTTTTTTTTTTGAACTTTCTGATAGTCTGTTATCTAATGCTGGATTCTGAAAGTAGTTCTGTGGCAAGTTTTTGTTAAAACCAACAACTGTGTGTGCAGAAAACAGATTTATAAAAGGTCATGGTTGAAAACAGATGAATTTCCATAAGTGTGGCACCTTAACCCAAGAATTCTGAGTCCTATGATTCAAAGGCAGGATAAATTGGCTTATATAGGCTAGATTCTTTCATCTGAAACTTATGAATCAGACACTGAGGACACCCTTCCTTTGATTCACCACCAAAGAATGTCTTCTTTAGAGATGCCCTTTGTGGAATGAAGAAGCTTTTCAGGTGTTAGAATATTGGGGCCGAACCAAAGTTACACTACTTGCATGGGCCTGCCTGACCCTAGAGCAGTAGGTGTTCCTCCAGTGCTAGATTCACAGATGAAACTTTAGAACCAGAGTCTCTGCCCCCAACTCCTAGGAAACCTGACCATTTCTGTAGTCTAGGATTCCCAAAAATCCTTTTATATATCTCCCTTGAATTCCAACAGGGAAGCAACTTCTGCTGCACCCAAGCACCTAATTCCCAGTGACAGGAAGAGTGGAGTACGCAACAGAGTTGGGGAAAAAATGTGCAAGTCTGCTACCCTTTCCCTCAGTGCCATGAACTGCCAGTCAGACCTACTTTCCTTTCAGCTGTCCCTGTTTAGAGAAGATGAGAGCTAATACAGGGGAAACAAGATAAGGATCTCAGTCAGGGGTGCTTGAGCTTTGTGACTTTTGTTCCAAGGTTGCCACGTACTCCAGGAAAAATGCCTGTGATGTAGTGGATGCATCATGCAGAGCAGCACTGCAGGATCTGTTATTCAGAGACGTACGTGTTGGAGGGCAGTGCCCCTTCCTCACAGTGGCCGGAGCTCTGTAATGCTCCTTTGAGCAAGGATCACCTATTTGGGTCCACTGCTGAAAGAGTTTTCTAGAAAATGGAGGAAAAAGGGGCGCAAGACTGCAGTCTTAAAGGCATAATTTTTAGATGCATTCTTATGTTGTACAGAAATTACCCAGCTAAGACATGGCTCTCACATGCCAAACAGAACAGTGATAGACCTGGCAAAGAGAAAAGGGGCAAGTTCAAACTAGAATGCCGTGCAAGGTCTAAATTGAAGCCCAGAAGTTTTCAGGGTGAGACCTTCCCACCCCTAAGATGGACTTAGACTGTCTGGCTGTCCTTCCTTTCCCCACTGCCCTTTCCCCGTATTAAAGTTGTGTGGTGGATAGCTTTTTTTTTTTTTTTTTTTTTTTTTTTTTCCTTGCCAAAACTGGAAAAGCATTACTTGAGCAGTGGGTGCCAATCAATTTCTTCAGAAATGCTACAGACTCCAATATTCCACAGTTCCAAGGCGTTCCACCAGTCTGAGGGGATCAGTAGGCCTTCATAACTACAGTCCTTAAGAGAAAATGATAAAGTCTGAGACAATAGAAAGTGTTCCAGCCGGAGAGGAAGGACAGTGATTCTGTACAAGGCTTTTTCTGTTTCCATAAAGGAAGAAGGCATATGGAGAGAGATGCATCCAAGAGCTGTCCTATTTGAAGAGGTTTCAGTGCCAGAATTCATAATTTTAACCTTCGGAGCCTGATAGCACTCCTTCCGCTTTAGGATATTGTGGTCACTCTGGACCTAAAGGGCACACACCACACCTTCATAACCTGATTGATGGGGTTCACAGAAAGTTCATTAGATCTGAAGTAGGGCGGTATTTCCAATTCAGGTCCTTGCATTTTCTCTTGTCTATAGCAGACGGACGTTTTGCAAAATCCCTGGCTACAGTTATTACCTCTTAGAGGACAACCGGCATCAAAGCTTAACCCCACTAGATGATCCTCCTCATCCTAGCGAATTAATACAGAGCAGACACGAGTCTGAAAATTCACTTATGAATTTCTACAGGAATTTGGATACCACAATCAAGCAGAACTTAGATGCACTGTAAGTACCTAGTCTTCTTCTTAGGGGCCCATCTAGACATCACCGTCAACAGAGCTTTCTCTCCCAAAGCACATAGTGGCTCATCTGACACTATACTTTCAAAAAAATTGCAGCAAAAGTAGATTTCATTAAGAGGGTTTTTCTGGCTGTTATTTGGCAGTACGTCCTGCACTGTGTTAGTGCCACTCTGCCAGCTTGTGAGTAAGCTTCAGTGTTACTTTAGAAACATGCGATGCCAACATACTCCTGCTTTAAACACAAATACCCTGCTCCTCCCAGGAGTCAAGTGAACACCACCATGCATTCGGAAACCGGGGTACACTTCACAGCATCCCAGGCAACAAATTACCTTCACCACATATTGCTTAGACCTAGTGTGGGGGGAGTGTAGCTGGGAGCTTTTTGAGCTAAGAGAACCTGGGAGGGCAAGAAGATGAGAAAGCAAACTTGGTCATTCTAGCTCTAAAGACCATTTCTCGTACATTTAAAGGAGTGAGTCTTCAAGTGTATGAACAAGCAAGGAGGAACATACCCATACCTGCTGTGCAGGCTGGCTACAGAAGCCTGAGATTGAGCATCCTAGACAGACATGACTTTGAGTGTGATCTGTATTCCCTCTCTCCAAAATTTTCTGGAATACATACTGAGCAGATCTCTAGCAGACAGACCACCATGAATGGAATCTAAATAGGGATGTGTTTTTATTTGTCCAGGTTATGGGGTTTATCAGAAGTAAACTTGTTTGCCGCTTATCTTGTCAGATGGCTGAGACTGTTCTGCTACAGAATAGCAGCCCCAGAAGCATAGAAAATAGAGGCCTTCTCCCTGAAATTGAACAGGCCCCCTTGCACATTTCCTGTCCAGTGTCCATACTACCCCAGAATACTATTCGTAATAAAGGAAGAAAATTGAATGGCTCATTTTTAGCCAAGGCAGCACTGGCTCCCTCGACTGAACAGTCCGGCAAATGGAAAATGCTGCCTCAGAATGCAGACCTCTTGAATTAATTGAGCTTTTCCTTCCTTAAGGCCAGCAGCTTGGATGATTTTACATTAATTCCATGTAGGTGCACATATTCTGGGGGCATGGAAAGAATTGTGAGGGAGACTAGGAAACAATTGTGAGGGAGACTAGGAAACAAAGTACAAGGAAAACTTTTATGTAGTTAAATGGAAAACATTCTCCCTCTATTTTTCCCAGTCCAGGAACCTTTCACCAAAGAAGGTGAAAGTGACTGTGGTTTTAGAGTGCAACTGCTTTAGCTTTTACATTTTACTACTTTACAGCTCAGAAGTACACCCTTGTTCTCTAGATTTTGTTAACAGTTTCTGAAAGGGGTCCACCGCTTTAGACTGCCAAGAAACAGATTCCTCCACAATGGAATCATAACTGTAATTTAGAAAATTTGATTCTAGTCTCTTTTGAACCAGTTGCTTTAACTACTCTCCAGTGTCCGTCTTTGAAGACACTGCTTTTTATGGTATTAAAGAAAACTAGCTAACCTTTCATCAAGGCTGTGTATCTCTCCATACCAGTCCTTCTTTCGTCCCTAAGGTGGTCTTTGAGCTGTCCCTTTAAGTCTTTCATTTACCAATTTTCTTTCCTAAGTCTCAGTACATAGGAATAAAAGATCCTTCTTTTCTTTTTCTTTATGTATACAAACAATGGAGATTTTATTTACACAGAACAGAAAAAAATTCAGGAAGTCTAATCCGCTGTTTGTCTTCTATGCAAAACGGAAAAAGAGAACCAGTAAACAAACCATTTCAAAATGGCTTACTCACTGCATTTCCTTTTGTTTAGCTCACGATAAAGCTGCTCCAGGGCATGTCAGGAGTCGGGACCCACTTTGTCAACCAGCACAGCCTTCCCCCGGGAATGTTTACTACAGAAGGTATTTTTAAAGCAGCAACCTAGTAGTCTGTTCACACACCCTGTAAACACTACCACTTGAAGAGTAGCCAGGGCAGGATATGTCTCTGCTGTCCTTCGGGGTCTGCTCCCAATTCCTTTTCTCCACCAGTAAAGTGCTGTGCTTTGGAACTCTTCCCAGATGTGATTACTGCAACAGTCAATACTATGATAAACATAGTACAGTTGTGTTAAGAATTACCATAAATGTATTTGCTCAAGTAGGTTCACTATGACCGTACATATGCCCTTCCTCCTACCCACCTTTAATGGCCAGCTGTTTGCTGTATGGGTTGGAGTGGCACCCTAGTCTGTTTTATGCATGTTCTCTTTTTTCTTGCAGCCTCCCCCCTTACCTGTGTAATTTTCCTAGAGCAGTAGATTGGGGTCCCCTGGTGTGAACCTGGGGCATGCAGGACTGCCCCATTTAGTCCACTGGGGCTTTGACACCAAAGTCTTCTGCCTGGCATTTGCTCAGGCAAAAATATCAGAAGATGGCATCAGCTGATGCAACTGTTGTACCACTGATATCCCTGCATCCTGGTAGGAGGTCCTTAGTGGAAGCCCTGTGGAACAGGGCTACCTGTAGATAGGCATCTTCAGTGAGAAGATTACAGCAGTGAATCTACTCAGATCCATTTATGGTAAGTTCTTAACACAACAGCAGTTTTCCCGGTGACAGCATCTCCTCCTCCATTACTCGCTCAAGCTTAGGATTTTCCTCTTCTCTGCTCCGAACTGAGTGCTGCCCAGAATCCTCTGCTGAAAAGACCAGGAGAATGTCCTTGTGCCATGACATTTTCTCGCAGTATGAATAGTACATCACATCTCCCATGAAAATAGACCGTAGGTCTAGTGGGACTAATGTGGACAACATATCATAGAGTAAGGGGTGATTTGATTGAGAACATCGAGGATGCTGTGGTTGCAGGTCCTCACCAATTGCTCAGGATTATTTGTCCTGTAGGTTGGTGGTTGCAATCAATGTGCAAGTCAGTGCTTGCAAGGGTGTGTGTAGCTTATACCACAAGTATCAATTCAAGTGACAGGATCATTAATTTAGGAGTAGTTTATTCAAGAGAGAAAAAAATGTGATGCAGTGTAAAGAAGTGGTGCTTTGTTTACAGCTGAAGGATTGGCTTGTTGACCTTTTTTGCCATGATCTGGCTCAAAGAGCAGAACATAAACATTGAATATAAGGCTTGCTGAACAGCATAAGCATAGAGTTAAAGGTGTATGAAGCTGAGCCTTAAGACAGCACAGCAGCATTAATCTTGAATGTAAGGCAAGTTTAAGTAGAAATGTGCAGTAATTTTAAATTAAACTTGTATACATATGTACATGATTGCTACAGGATGCATCATTATTCTTTGTTCTACAGACAGCCTGAAAGTTAAGCATTACTGTGCAAGCAGGTGCAGTGGACTCCTTGAGGTTGTATTTGTTGAGCAAGTCTTGAAAAGTATCCAAGGCATGTTGGTTTTCATCTTCACTAAGATGGTGGTTCCAAATGGCTGGGTCCAGCCTGGAGAAGGCTTTTTTCTTCTACAGCTGTACTGGAGAGAGGGTACTTCAGAGAAAGGTTGAAATTTTGGTTACTGCTGAGTGTAATGATCCATAAATTATAGTTTTATCTTTGGGGGGAGGGGCTCATTAGCTTACTTTTAACATCTCAACAAGCAGTGTATCTAAAATTAAGATGGCCCTAGTAGGTGCTGGCAGCCAATTGGTATCCTGAAGTAAAGTGGTGATTTACAAGTGGATCTGCCAGTAGTGTAAATCTACAGATTTGAGATTTGGCATTTTTCGGTCTAAGTATGCAGAGCAGTAAGCATAGCCCTTATTCAAGCTGGGGATGTAGAACATTTCTAGCTGTGGCTCTTCAGGCAGAAGGTGAAATAAGATGTGATGCTGTATCATAATTTTAGTTGAGAGAGAGCTTTACTAGTAATTTTGTCTGTATATTCATTAAAGGTTAATGATGCATCAAGCCAATGTATTTCTTTCAAGTGACATCTTAATGTGACTGCTATGTTTAGGTTGATGCATTTTATTTATAGTTTTATTTGTGCTTAGGCCATGTATGCTTTTTTACTAGTAAGGGACAGCATTTTGTTCATCCTAATTTTAGAAATATTTTAATTTGTTTTAGTGCTTTAGAGCAGTGTACTGAGCAGTAATTAATATTAGTTGATTTTAAAGCTGTTCAAGTCTGTACTGTATATGTCAGCTAGGTCTGGGGTGCTTTGCATGAAGAGGGGCCTTTCCCGTGCCTTCTATAGTGTAGAATTTTGAAAATACCACCTTATAAATTGCTTAGTATTAGTGACACAAAGATGGCACAGTGCACTAGTGTTCTTTTGTATTTTTAAAAAATGAGATTGGGAACTGTTGGATTCATACTACCAACTTGTGTTTTCACCCAAGCAGGTCTCTGAACTTGTGCCACTTACTGATGCTGTGAACCACATTGTTGCTGTGGTCTTGGTCATTTTCTACCCATGAGCCTGTGGTGTAGCAAGTATAGCACTGCTGCTTGCCTTGGACCATAAGAAATTCTTCGTGTTTCACTGTTGCAGTCATCACACTTGGGTTATCTGCCTGCAGGTAGCCCTCAGTCGGCCCAAATACCAGTGTCTTAGTATTTCTGTGTCGGATGCTGTCGCTTCTTCCATGACGCCTGTGGAAAGCAAATGCCTCTGAGATTTCCATTCTTACTGCGTCACCTGTTTAGGCCCAGACCACGACGTCCCTCGCTGTCGGTTTTGTGCCTTGTTTAACACCCGAACCATTTGTCGTCTGGCTATTTTTGTTGCTAAATTCTTTCACTCTAGCTCTCCGTATTCCAAAATGGCTTCGGTAAGCCATCCGACTACTGATCTTCCAAAAAAAGTAAGGATAAAGACCGAGACCGCATAGGTCAAAAACTGCCGATGACGCTTCCGTTAAGCTAGTCGCCAGTCCGCCGGTACTCAGACGCCTTTGCAGCCCCTGATGCCCACTTCTGCAGATTTGCAGGCCTCTACTGAGACCCATTTGGAGTATGGTATGCTGCGAGATGCTTCTTTGACTATGGAACCTGCGGATGCATCTACCTTGGATGTTGTCCGGAGCCGCTGGGCAGGCACTGCCTTCTGAGGATGTATTCAGGCCTACCGATTTTCATATTAAACAGATGACTTCGTTTCAAGCCAAAAATCCTGAATTTTTCAGGCCTAAAATTCGCACTAAGCCTAGGAAACCAATGACCAAAGCACTGTCTCAGGCCCACAGGCCTCAAAAACAAATGATTAGAATGACTGAAGACCTTACTACTAATTAGGGAAGCCAGCCTTCCCCCTCAGAGACCTAGAACTAGTTTTCCTTCTGATCAGGAATATATCATCTCTGTTCCTTCTGACTACTAGGACATACCCTTATCTACCTATGAGAATTCTGATGCAGAGGATTCCATTCCCTCTGCTTCCCCTCCAAAAGATTTTTCTTTTGGTGAAACCCTGCATACCCTTGGGGAGCATTTCTGCTGGGAAAGCCAGGACTACTCTGTCCAAAAAGAGACTCGGGGAATTTTTAGACCTGCCTCAGCACAGGCCTCAAGCTATCCCTCTGGTTCTGGAGATTGTAGAGGATGTTTTCTTGAATCCAGCCTTACCCCAGATACTTCGCCTCCAGCTCCTGGGAAACCTGACTGGTACTATAGAGTACCTGACTCTCTCAAATTCCTTTTCATGAATCCTACTATGGATCCAGAGACAGTTTCCCATGGACCAAAAGGCATTAAGGCTACTACTGCCAAGAATCCTACCCTTTTTGACAGGGATTCTAGGGCTTTAGACAGATGGGGTAAGAAGGTATACACCTCTGCTACTAATTAGGGCTTTAAATTGCCAGTTTCATATGTTAAAGTATCATCAGCATATTATGGGGATAATTAAACAGAAAATTATGTTGATTCCTGTCTGTGTAGAAGATTTATAAGAGTTAATGCATTCTGCTGACCAAGTTGGTAAACATACATTGCAGTGTGGTTTTGATGCTTAAGCATCTTGTAGGGCTGCTGTCACTGGGTCTTTTTTCTTAGAAGGCATGTTTTGTCTTGAACAAACCTTGCCAGATCATGTCGAAGCAAAATTACTGGCTGCACCCTTAACCCAAGAGCACCTATTTGGCAATAAAGCAGAAGTTCTAAAAAGGATGGAGGAGAAAGCTAAATCTATGCAAACTGTTAAAGATTTCTTACAAGTACAGCCATCTAGATTCAGTAGGCCTTGGTCTTCAAAGAACTGGTCCTTTCCAGTCCCTTCCAGGCCTTCTCAGTCCAAACCCAGGGACAGCAGACCCCCGAGACTTCAGTCTCTGCTTATGCACAGTTCTAAGCAGTGGGGTGCTCCCACTTCCAAAACAGCGAGTAGTAAGCCAACCCCCTATGGTAGACTTGCACAATGATTTATCCTTAACTCCCCCAAGCCTTGCTCAAGTATTTGCACCTTTAGGAGGAAAACTCGCCCTGCATGCAAATATCTGGGAATACATTACCCAAGACAAATGGGTTTTAAACATTGTTTCCCTAGGATACAGATTCCACTTCCACTCACTCCCAACCCTCAGTGGATGGCCAGACCTCCCACCAAACCAGTGGGCAGAGGCCCAAAAGCAAGTACTTTGTCTCCTCAGCATCAAGGCTATTCAGCCTGTCCCATCGGAACAAAGGGGACAAGGCTTTTATTCAAGACTGTTCCTGGTTCCCAGAAAAGAAAACTCCTGGCCGTCCTATCCTGGATTTATCTATTCTCAGCACCTTTCTGGTGGTTCCAAAATTCAAAATGCTAACTCTCCAAGAGCTGCTTCCTATGCTAGCCAAAGATGCTTAGCTGGCAATCCTAGACTTAAACGAAGCTTACCTGCACATCCCAATAAGGGAATCTTGCAGGAAATACCTTTGCTTCATGGCAGGCTCTATGCACTATCAGTTCTCTGCACTTCCCTTTGGCTTATCTACTGCTCCCAGGGTATTCACAAAGTGCCTAGCTCCAGTCATTGCTTTTTGCAGGCAGAGAAGTATTCAGATTACCCATACTTGGACGATTGCCTGATTCAGGCAGAAAGTCAGGACTTGCTACTACAGCACCTGGCATTTGTAAAAAGACTTCTAACTTCACTGGGATACACAATCAACAAAAAGAAATCACACCTAGTACCCTGCCAACAGATTGTATACTTGGGAGCAAGCTTGAACACAACTTCCAAGATGGCATTCCTTACTCCAGAGAAATTGATTTGACAACTTACTTCAACCTACTGGCCACCAAAACCCAGCTGCAAGGAAAATACTACAAGCTCTGTGGTTCATGGCCTCTTGCATTCTGTTAATCCCATATGCAAGACTGCATATGAGGAAACATGAGTGGTATCTAAAAAGTCTATGGTGTCAACATTTTCAGGACCTGGAAACAATAATCATGCCATGTCTAAGGGCAGAGTTCCTTTGGTGAGCAGAGGTCTGCAACCACAACAAGGGACTCTTTCTTTCTACCCCCTGCCACACAAAGCTTAATAACGGACACATCAGACTATGCATGGGGGGCTCACATGTCAGGGCAGTGCATTCAGGGCAAATGGAACCCAAAGCAAATGCACCTGCATACCAATCAAAAAGAAATGCTAGCTGTACAGAATGCTCTGACAGCTTTCAAAGACCTTATTCTTCTAGGACAACTATTGGTAAAGACAGACAACACCACAGTTATGTGGTACATAAACAAGCAGGGGGAACACATTCCTACCCACTCTGCAGACTCGCCATGGCTCTGTGGAGCACGGCCCTGAGCAGCCAAGTGCACCTACAAGCTCAATTCCTGCCAGGTAAACTAAATTCACTGGCAGACTACTTAAGCAGAAATCTCATGGACCCAATGAATGGAAACTGGAACCCAAAATATTCAAATGTTTGGGGAACAGATGGGGGGGACACCAGAGGTGGACCTGTTTGATTCCCCTCAGAACTATCAATTCAACAAATACTGCACCAGAACTCCCCACAGCAAAGCTTGGAAGGTGGATGCCCTGTCCTTTTCCTGGGAAAGCCTCTCAGTCTATGCCCCCCCCCCCGCCTCTCCTCTCGAAGTTTCTACTAAAGATCAAACAGGGCAAGCCAAGGAGAATCCTGATTACACCAGACTGGCCACGCCAGCACTGGTATCCTCTCTTTTGCACAGTCTGGCAGTGCTACAACCATGGCACTTGCCTCAGACCCATTCCCTGCTGTCCCAGCAGGGGGGTCCAAATTCTGCACCCTCTGCTTCAGACCCTGAACCTTCCAGCCTGGCTAATCCCCTGAACTCACCTCTAGCAACCCTCAGTAAGCAGGTGCTGGATGTCATTCTTGAGGCAAGGAGGCCTAGTACTAGAAAATCCTATTCAGAAAAGTGGAAAAGATGCTGTTCCTGGAGCCAGTCTCAAGGGATGACCACAACTGTGCCCAGCTTTCCTCATATACTAGATTACTTAACAGAAGTGCTCTACAAGGGCCTATCCTTCTCTTCAATTAAGATTCATGCCTCTGCCATCTCAGCTCATTATAATACTGAGCCCCTCCCCCATCTTCTCTCATCCTCTGGTAAAATAGTTCCTTTAAGAGGAGCCAAAAATGTAAGAACCCCCCACAGGAGAGCTCCCACTCCAGCCTGGGACCTTAACTTTGTATTGGAAAAACTTACTCTTCCCCCCTTTGAACTGGCTGCTACAGTAGAGTTGAAATTCCTCTCGTGGAAAACATCACTTCAGCAAGAAGAATGTCTGAGCTGCAGGCCCTTATGGCAGTGGAACCCTTCATTATCTTCCATGCAGGCAGGGTTTCCCTCAGGACTAACCCATCTTTTATGCCCAAGGTGGTGTCTAGTGTGGCTTTAAATCAGTCCATTTATTTACCTACTCTTTTTCCCTAATCTGCAAAATAAAGGGGAAAGGATACTGTTTTCTTTAGACATGCACAGGCAGCTTAGATTCTATTTGGACAGGACTTAAGCCTCTCAGAAAATCTGACCAGCTGCTAGTCAGCTTTGCTGCAGGGGAAGAGGGGAAGGCCATTTCAAAGCAAACCATATCTAAATGGATAGCACACTGCATCCATTCTGCTACAAGCACCATGGAAAACCTACCCCACAGGGGAGAAGAACACATTCCACTAGGGCTACATCTACCTCTACTGCATTTCTCAGAGGAGTCCTACCAGGGACATCCTGGAGCTCTGTACACACTTTCATCAAGCATTACCACTTGCCTATTGTTTCTAAATCCAGAACTGGATTTGCCACAGCAGTCTTACAGGGCCTGATTGCCAGGTCTAATGCTTCTTAATCTACCTCCATCCTTCCTTAGCTTTGGGAATCAACCCAAATGTGATGACTGCAACAGTGAAACATGAAGAACTTAGTACAGTTGTGTGCACTTACCATAAATGTAGATGTTCGAGTGTATTCACTGTTGCAGTCCTGGTTACAGTCCCTCCAGCCCCTTGATGGTCTTTGCTTTCAACTGTCCTTTTTGGTTTGGCATATCTTCTACTGTGTGTATTTGCTTTTTGCTGGGGGTGTTTCACACCATACAATTGCTTCATATTTTGGGGGCACCTGACATCTGGGGCAAGAAAAACTGATGTAATGGCATAGGCTGCATGTTTTATACCCCTGACAACCTGATGTCGTGGAAGAAGCAACAGCATCAGATGCAGAAATCCCAAGACTCTGGTATTCAGGCCAGCTTGAGGGCTCCTTGCAGGCAGAAAACCCAAATGTGATGACTGCAACAGTGAATACACTCTAACATCTACATTTTTAGTAAGTGTACACAACTGTACTTTGTGTGGTACATAAACAGGGGAAACCCATTATTGCCCACTCTGCAGGTTAGCCATGACTCTGGAGCACAGCTTTGGACAACCAAGTCGGTCTACAAGCTCAATTTCTGCCACGCAAACAAAATTCACTGGCAGACGACTTGAGCAGAAAACGCCTAGACCCACACGAGTGGAAATAGCCCAGCACCTTCAACCTCCTGATCCAGAGGTAGGGGACCCCGGAGGTGGATCTCTTTGCCACCCCCCACAACCGCCAGTTAAGCAAATTCTGCACCGGGAACCCTCACAGCAGGGCCTGGAAAATGGATGCCCTATCCTTTCAATGGGAAAACCTCTCAATCTATGCCTTTCCCCTTAGGCCAAGAACATTTTTGATTGCCCTGAACTGGCCATGCCAGCACTGGTACCCACTCCTGCACAGCCTGACAACGGTGCCACCCTGGCACCTACACCAGACCCCTACCCTGCTGTCACAGCAGGAGGGACAGATTTTGCACCCATAATTACAAACTCTAAATCTTGCAGCCTGGCTTATTCCTTGAATAATCCACCAGCAACCCTAGGTAAACAGGTGCTGAACGTCATTCTTGAAGCCAGAAGGCCAAGTACTAAGAAATCCTATGCTGAAAAGTGGAAAAGATATTGTTCTTGGATTCAGTCTAAAGGAAAAGACACAGCTGTGCCCTCCTTACCTCTAATCCTGGGTTACCTGGCAGAGCTACTCCAGAGGCCTATCCTTCTCCATTAAGATTCATGCCTCCACCATTTCGGCTCATTACAATACTGAGCCACCTCTGTTTTCTCACCCTCTCATCAAACAGTTCCTGAGAGCGGCTAACAACTTAAGGCTCCCAAGGAGAGCACCTCCCCTGCTTGGGACCTTAACTTTGTTCTGGAAAAGCTTACGCTTCCCCCTTATGAACCTGCTGCTTCAACAGAGTTAAAATTTTTCTCTTGGAAAACACCCTTGCTTCTAGCCATCATTTCAGCTAAAAGAGTGTCTGAGCTACAGGCACTGATGGCTGTGGAACCTTTTATCATCTTTAATGCTGACAGGGTTTCCCACAGGACTAACCCGTTCTTTATGCCCAAGGTGGTGTCCAGTGTGGCTCTAAACCAATCCATCCATTTGTCAATCTTCTTCCCTAACCCTTGGAATAAAGGGGAAAGGATCCTGCCCTCTTTGGATGTGCACAGACTGCTCAGGTTCTACCTTGATAGGACTAAGCCTTTCAGAAAATCTGACCAGCTGCTAGTCAACTTTGCAACAGGGGCATAGGGCAAGGCCATTTCAAAGCAAACTATTTCCAAATGGGTAGCACACTGCATCCATTTCTGCTACAAGCACCCCCTAAAGGGGTCAGAGCACATTACCTTAGGGCTACTTCTACCTTTACAGCATTTCTCAGGGGAGTCCCCATCAGGGACATTCTGGAAGCTGCAACCTGGAGTTCTGTACACACCTTCACCAAGCATTACCACTTGCCTATCTTTTCCAAATCCAGGGCAGGATTTGCTACAGCAGTCTTGCAGGGCCTACTAGCCAGCCCTAACTCTTCTTGACTGCATCCACCCTTCCTCAGCTTTGGGAATCAACCCAAATGTGATGACTACAACAGTGAAACACAAAGAAAATAGTACAGTTGTGTACACTTACCATAAATGTAGATGCTCGTGTATTCACTGTTGCAGTCTTGGTTTCACTCCCTCCAAGCCCCCTGTTTTTCTCCATCTTTCTCTCTCTCTCTCCTCTCTATGGCTATTCCTAATGGTATTGGTATTTACTTTTTATTGGTGGTGGTTTCCATACCATATACTAGGTCCCTATTTGGGGGCTCCTGACATTTGGGGCAAGAAAAACTGATGTAATGGTGTCTGCTGCCTGTTTTTATACCTCTGACGTCATGGAAGAAGCGACCGCATCCGACGCAGAAATACTAAGACTCTGGTATTTGGGCCGACTGAGGTCTACCTGCAGGCAGATAACCCAAGTGTGATGACTGCAACAGTGAATACACTCAAGCATCTACATTTATGGTAAGTGTACACAACTGTACTTTTTTAGGCCTGCTGATATGAAGTGTTAAATGATATCAGATTTAAAGTTATTTTAGGAAGCCCCTCCCCAAAAAAAGGGCTTTTAATATTTACCTTTACAGACATTATAACTGCTCAAAAGATAATGTATTCTAAAGTTAATGGCTTGGGGTAGTCATATTGGCTAGTAATAAATGTTTGGGACATTGTCATGTTCATAGAATATACAGAGGCATCATACTTTGTCATATCAAACAGCTGAAAATGGTGGTTATTCAAAGTAGAACAGTTACTGCGTTTTGTTACTGTTTCACACTTGGGGTGTTGAAATTGAAGTGATTTGAATGAGTAAATGTACCAGAAGTACAATAGTGCAATGTAATGTTTCTGTCAAGGTGCAGTTGGGCTCATTGTTTGGCAAGTTTGTGTATTTTGTTTTGCATTGGTAGTAACAAATATACCTTTTTCCTTCGGTTTTAAGTTCAGTAGCAGTTGTATTTCTGGAAATCGTATTTTCTTTTTCTTTTTTTTTTTTTTTCTGCAGAGTTGGCTATACCTAAAGGGTTCTTGTTTGAAGTGCACACGTAAGATGGAAGCGGCTTTTATGGTTTGTGCGATCAACCCTTCCATTGATTTGCATACAGATAGCATTGAATTGCTTCACTTGCAGCAGGTAAGACTCTTGTCTTAATCCATCTGATTGCATTACAGATTCCCTGTATGGGGAGTCAAAAACGAGTCTACTAGGATTGTCTTTAAAAAAAAAAAATGAGATTTGTTATGATGTATTGCAGTTGTTACTGCATTAAGGGTTGCCTCATATAAGTACTAGAGTAATACAAGAGGACTTCAGTATTCTGAGTGTCAAAATTGCTAAATGGACAGTTAACAATGATGGAGTTTTTAAATAATTTTGGGACGGCACCTTCCTATACGTCTCCTTCTTTATAGGTGTGTCACCACCTATCTCTGCATGTACTAACTCCTGAGGTCACTGTGTCCGAGTAGAGAGAAACACTCCCATTTTTATGATTGTCCATGTTGTGTGCTTAAAACTGTGATGAACACACACAGGCTACTGATTGTACTCATATGTTTGATCACTGTGCCTCTGGCTCTCTTTGATCACTGTGCCTCTGGCTGTCTCTCTCTTTAGTGTGTCACATTATACTTGTAGAGTTTTTAAGAAGATTTTACTTAACAGCACACTGGTCATGTATACATATTACTGGTCCCCTAAAGCATAATATTTTAATCATTTTGTTATTGGTCTACATTTCTTAAGATTTCATTTTTATTTTTTACTGTTTTAGTAGCAGATAGGTACCTCGTTACCTAGTAGAAACGAGTCTTTTTGCTTCTGGGACAAACGTACTCCTTTAGAGAACATTTAGAGTCTGACCAGGTATTATAACTTAGCAGCGTACACAGTTACCGCACGAACTACGTGCGCAGTATGCCAGACCTATAAACTAATAGGTACTAGCAAGGACTGACTGCACTATTATTTTTAGATTTATTTTTAGGAGTTATTATTAGATATAGAAACAAGTCTTTTTGCTTACTCCTGATATATAATACTTTCCAACCACTTCTTCGTTTATGAACACTTAGAATTTCACCAGGTAATTCACATTTAGAACTTCACAAGAGATACTTGTACAGTGACCATGCGAGCTACTAGCGCAGCACACCTATCCTAATACTCAGGAAGCTCCGCAGTCACCACTATCTCTTTTTCCTTGATTGAATTACCTTAGTCTTGCAGAATATACATTTTCTGATAGGTTTAAAACACTCAAACCTACAATTGTGGCACTGGCTAGTTCTTTGCAGAAAATTTATGTTTTGAAGTAATTATTAGATTAAGTAGATATTCTTTTAGATCAGAATTAATAATAACGTGCCCGAAAATTCTTCTTTGATTAGGTGCCACACTCCTCACTGGGGTGTTTATTGGTCAATGAACACTCGAGCTTGCATTTGTGGCATTGGCTAATTTTCAGCATTGAATTGTTTACATTGGTCTGCTCCTAGCATGATTCCACTGGTTATTTGCTAGTAATAGCTAATGCTCATAGGTTGATATTTAATATATATATTTTTTCGATAGGTTTAAAACATTCAAACCTACATTTGTGGCATTGGCTAAATTTTTTTGCATAGAATTATTTACATTGGTCTGCTCCCAGCATGATTTCACTGGCTATTTATTCTTTCTTAAATTAAAAAAATTTTTATTAAAAACCCAAAAAATTTTAAAAAATTTTTTAAAAAAAAAAAATTATAAAACATTAAAACCATTAACCCAATAAATTTATGAGAAAACAAAACAAAAATTTATTCAAACAAAACCCAATAAAAAATTTTTTGGAAAAACCCCTTTTCTTTTTTTTTTTCACTTTTTCTTTAAATTATATTTTAAGAACATATTTATATTTATTTTAATGATGAATTTAATATTTTTATATGTTTGTTTTTTATTTTTTTTTTTATTAACTTTATATTTGTTTTAGTTATTAATTATTATACCATTTTAAAAATTTGTTTAAAAATTATTTTAAAATTTTAATTATTTTAATTTAAGATTTAATTTATTTTTATTTTTATAAATGTTTACTTTATGATTTTTTTAAAAAACATTATTTAATTTATTCAATTTTATTAAAACAATAAAATTAAAATTTTTTTAACATATCAAATTATAAACTAATATTAAAGGAAAAAAAATAAATATTTTTTTAGAAATTTATTTTATATTATTAATTTTAAAACATTTTTTTATTATATTCCCACAATTTTTTTTTAAAACATTAAATTTAATGAAATTTAAAATTTATTAAAAATACTTATTTAATTTTTATTATTTTAGAAAACTTTAATATAACTTCATTTTTTATTATTATTTTAATTACAAATTTTTAATTTAAAAAAAAATAAATTTTAACTTTTTTAAAAAATTTATGTTATTTTAAATACTTTGATAAAAAAAATTTTAAAATAAAATTTTTTTGATTTTTTAATTTTTTTAATGTTTTTTATTTATTTTGTTTCAACATTATTATTTACATTTGCTCTAGCATATTCCATAGTTGTTTATAGTAATAGCTAATGCTCAGTTGATATTTAATATATATATTTTTCGATGGTTTAACAGCAAACCATTTGTGGCATTGCTAATTTTTTGCATAGAATTATTTATTTGCTAGCATGGTTTACTCTGTTTACTATTTAATACTAGTATATAGGTTGATTTTAACATATCCTGTTTTACAGAGTTGAAGTTGTTTTCATGACATCTGTTTTCATTTTAATTTTGTTTTGGAATGTATATAGTTTATATAGATGTGTATGTGTATAGATATTATGTATTGTGATAATGTATTAGTATGGTATTTGTTAGTGGGTTGTATGATTTTTTGTGTGTGTGTATGATAATTATATAATATAGTAATAAAATATGTAAATGTAATAATAGAAAATATGTTATATGTATGTATAATAGTAAATATGTATGTAATATGTTTTATATTATATATATGTGTATGTAATGCAAAAATATGTTAGTAATAGGAATATATGAGTGTATGTAGATATATAATAATATTTTGAATACTATCTATGTTATTTTAATATATGTGTTGTTAATAATATGTGAATAAGTGTGTGTTAT
>NC_056728.1:10647841-10662841 GCF_019279795.1 Protopterus annectens | reverse complement strand
GCACCAGTAGATTTAATGGTCACTGATGGTCTTGTCTCCTCACAGTAAGACGTTGTCCTATTTGATTCTCAGCTAGAGCGTCTTCTGTGTGGAGACATGCGTGAATGGGCGTACCTTTGTTGAAGGTTGTGTGTCAGGGCTGGCAACTCGGCACGTAAAAATCTACTGCCAATCATTAGCGGACCGGAGTTCCGCTGTGGCAACCCCGAACCAGGAAAAGCCGAAAGACCCAAACATGCATAATTTTAGGGACGTGTAAAAACAAGGGGAATGTTGCTTCAAAACTTTTAAAAAGGTCATATGACCTACTGAGTCTATTTAAATGGTTTTGAAACTGTCTCATTTTGTATCTGATGAAGTTTTAAAGGATTTAAAATGAAATCGCTTATACGCTTAATTGATTGTATTGAATTTCTTGGATTAAACCTGTGTTTTTTACGGCTTGGAATTGAACTGTTTATTCTCCAGCAACACGTATTTTAGTTTGTGGCTTTGGAATTGTACTTTGTTGTCCTCCTTGAAGTAGCCAAGTGTAGATACAGTGCTGGTGAACCCTTTACTCCTACACAGTGTCTCATCTGGCAATGTACCTGTATTGACCATGGCTAGCCCTACAACCCCCATTCAGATAAATCTTCCTCTGGCAATACTCAAACGTCAAACACACAGAAAAAAATCTTCCATAATTGATTGTATTTTGAAATGTATGTATATAACTGTACATATTGCTGCACTTTCTTTACTCAAATACATTATATTTTCTGTTTTACTACTGCACACTCTATGTATTGTACACTTCTGTAACTTCTAACCATACTATGCTATGATATCCAGATAACCACAAAGTATTCTTCAGCTATGTTAAGAACCTAAGTGGAAACTCTCGGATCTGCTCTGAGTTAGTGCAGAATGGCACAAAATTCACTGAACCAATTGATATTGCCAACATTCTGGCAGACAGGTTTAGTGCAAACTTCACCCCCTAAAGGGCCTATAACCATACCAGAAGAATGTAGAGCCCTGGCAATCACTGACACACAGGTTAAAACAGCCCTATCCAAAGCCAAAAAAACAGCTTCAATGGGACCAGACGGTGTTCCAGGCTGCATCTTACACGAATTCCAAAATGAACTAACCCCTCACCTAAACCCACTGTTCAAACTCGGCCTCTCTACAGGCTACGAGTGGCACACAGCAACAGTTATCCCGCTCCACAAAAGTGGAGCCCGGGAACTATCGTCCTATAAGCCTGACTAGCCTGGTGTGCAAGGCTATGGAGCACAGCATCATGGAATTCATTAATAGAGACATTGGGAACCTCCAAACATTGGACCCTACCCTGTTTGGCTTTAAGGGCAGATCATGCCTCTTAAACCTGGTGGACTTCTTTGAGACAGTTACCAAGGCTTTAGACGATGGAAAGGAGGTCCACACAGCCTACCTAGACCTCGCAAAGGCTTCTAACACTATTCCCCATTCTGGTATTATAGACAAGCTTACCAGCCTGAACTTAAACCCCTGCGTCACAAGATGAGTTTCTAATTGGCTCACGGATAGCACCCACACTGTGAGAGTTGCAGGCTCTAGGTCCGACTCTAAACCGGTTCCAAGTGGCATCCTCCAGGCTCAGTCCTGGGACTCCTCCTGTTCGATATATACTTCTCAGAGGTACAGGCAAGCACAGGAGGACTATGGCTGACCAAGTTCACAGACAGCTGCAAACTGGGAGCCATAATTGACTCTCCAGCTGATAGACATCCTCCAGAAAGGTCTCACTGAGACGGATACCTGGTGTCAAAATCATGGCCTCAAGTTAAATGCCAAAAAGTGCATAGTCATCCCCTTTGGAAAAAAACAAAGTACCTGCGAACTGCCACATACGTGGTAATCCCCTAAATACAGAAAATGTAATAAGGGATCTGGGGACTCAAGTAGATGGTAATCTCTCCTTTGATAATCATATTGCCAAGGTGGTTAGAAAATTCTATGTGGCCCACCTAATCACAAAAAGGTTCGCATCTAGAACAAAAGAGGTGGTTATGCCCCTCTACTAATCACTCATCAGACGCATCATAGAGTACAATGCCCCATTTGGGATGTGCCTTACAAGACACCTGCAACAGCAGGAAAGCCCACAGAAGTACCTCACTAAGAGGATTACTGACCTCAAACAGATGCCCTATGCAGCCCGACTGAAGAAACTCCAGCTGCTGCTTACCGCTTACTCAGAGGTGATCTCTGCCTGGCATACAAGGCCATGTCCAACCAAGAATTGATGGACCTGCTCCATCTAAAAAAAAAAAAAAAAATCCTCGAGAGCCACACGCTCTAGGGATCTAAACCTCACTACAACGATAAATAGGATGGGCTGGAGGGATAGATTCTTGTCCCAGAGACTCCCCATGCTTTGGAACAGGATTTCAATCTACATTAGGCAGAGCCCCTCACTAACACTTTTTTCAAAAGAAATCTTGAATGGATCGGAAACAGAAAATTTACCCTGGGGATCACTGCAGTGGCTCTGCTGGACAGAGGCACAGGGAGCTAATGGCTCTGCTGGACAGAGGCACAGGGAACTAATCTAAGGGGGCCGCGAAAGCCAACACATTCTGGCTAGGCTTACAGATGCCCTCGGGCAGATAGCCTAGTACTTACCTATGAACCTATATACTATTGTTTGCTCTATTAATTTGTACTCCTCTCTGACTTTTGTATTTTTATCATGTATGTGGAGCTTTTGTATTTTTTATGATAGTCATGTATGTGGAGCTTTTCTCCCCGGGTCTCTGCTGAAAACGGGCATCTGATTGCCCAGTCAGAACAAGCCGGTAATCAAATATAAAATAAATAATTATAAATAACTTGTTCAGATAATAGTAGACGAGTGAATAGGAGGGAAAAGAATAGGAGGGAAAAGAACATGATGCAGAAGTATTGCCTGGATCTGGTGCTGGCCTCTTTTAGCCACAGTCTGTATGGTTTCTCACTCCAAAGTTCTGCACTTTGCATCCAAGTATGCAGCTAATGGTCAGAGCAAAAAGGGGGTGGAGATGCACTTAGTTTGGCAAAGCTATAGAGGATGTTTGTCAGGATTATAGCTAATGTTTACCCCTTATTGGGATGTTTATAGTTTGTTTTTGATTGCTAAAGTTTATGCAATCAAATAGTTTTTGTGCTTGGTGACTGGGGAATAATTCTTTCAGTGAATTGGTAGGTCACAGAGTAGGAAAATATTTTCTGTTGTGGAGAAGGTTGTAAGTTTGTCAAGGAAGTAGCTGTGTTAATGTAACACAGATGGGGTATGACAACATGCAGCACGGTTATAGTTTATAATGTATATTGTAACTTGTAGGGAGTATTTCACCCCCGCAGTTTTTCTGTGACCCACTTTTTGAAGAATAGACTTACAAAGATGTTAACAGCACACTTTCTTACTTTGTGTGGAAAGAGTTGTAACTGCGTATTTGTAGACTTCAGAATTGGTCTTTGAATCATGTCTCTGTGACAGCAGTACCCCATTTCCCTCAGTTCTCCTTTTAAAGCTGGAGATTTTAGCCTGGAATATCCATTAATTTAATCCTGCCTAACCCCCCCCCCCCCAACTCTGTACTCAACACCTGGTGAAGTGCCACATATGGGTGTGCAGTGTTGTGAAAGCATAACAGTCATCTCACTTCCATAAGAGGTGTTCCTACTAATCAGCTCTATCCCTTCTCTCAAGGCATGTGTTGTGGTCTGCCCTGTTTCCACAGGGAGTTCACATCCCTCATGTCCAACCAGTACTTGCAACATGAGTGGGCCAAACCCCTTCACTCTTCCCCCTTCTGTGTCTACCTGCTCTAGTGCTAGGGATTATAACTGAGCCCCAGTCACTTGGGTCACAGTTGAGACTCCCAGCTCTCTGCTGTATGTAGCGAGGCTGCAGAAAGTCCATTCAATATCTAACCCATTTTGGGGAGAGGTGTAGTCAAACCGTTGTAGAGCCGATTAGGCTCCAGACTTTTCCTCCTAAGTGCAGAGGCAGTAACCCCCCGCCCACACTCCTTACTTATACCATAAAATAAGCAAGTAGCTAAAGCCTGTCATCTTTTCCCCATATGTAGGTGCCATCCTTCATGAAACTAACTAAAGAGGGTTTTCAGAGTAAAGACACAACTTAATTAATCGAGCCAGAATACATCAGTAAATGTTTGTGTACCAGATCATTTGGCTCCCAACTTGGTGAAACTCCAGCATGGCCATTAGCATGGGTCCTGTAGAGCTTGGGCAAGTCATTCTCTTACCTGTTGCTGACAGTTGACAAGCTGAGTTTTGGTAATGAAGTAAAGAAAAAAAAAAACACTAACTCAGCAATGACTGTACTCTGTGTCTGTCTGTGTGAAGACACTGACCAGTTTTAAGTGCGTTTATTGACAATTGCACAAAGGTTCGATCACTTATCAATTGGATTAAAGTTATACGTGTGTGGTTTGAAGGTTCTGGTTTGCTGATTTGCAGGAGGTGAGTATAATTTGAGAGTATATCTTGATATCCGTGTGTGTGTGTCTGTCTTTCTCTTTCTTGGGGGGGGGGTGTGTGTGCATTCTGTCGGAGGGGGGATAGTGGTGGTTGTTGATATTGGTACAGTGGGTTTGAATAAGAAAATTGCCAGCACACTTGTTTAGTGCTGACAAGAGTTCTTATTTGTAGGGAAAGGTAACCATTTTTCAAGTTGTGCAACTGAGCTGTGCTGAGTCTGTCTGGGGTACATGGTCAGAGTTTGCCCTCTTACATGATACACTTTGTAATATTCTATGGGTTGGATGATTATTATTATTTTTTGTTGTTATTTTAATATTTGTTTTTTATAGTTTTGTGGTGTTTGTTCAGCTTTTTGCAGTATAGTATTTTTACTCTTAGATATTTGCTTCCATAATGAAGGGTACTGTATGTTTCCTCATACAGATGGTTACCTGTGCATTCCATACAGTAATTCTTTCTATTTATAAAGTTAATATATTCTCATTGAAGTGCAATTCCAGTCACTTGTTTTTGTGCAGTACCAATCTCACCTCTGTGTATAGTGTATTTTTCTTTTCATGTGTTAATTATCTAGTAGTCAGTATTGTCCAGTGTAATAAATGGTGTACAAGCATGTACGACTGCTACTTAGATATTTAGTTCTCTTCTATAGTTACTGTTTATTTTTAATACCCATCACGTCTGTCTTTTTGTGTTTTTCTCCTGTAAAAGAGCTGACACTCGAAATTTCATTTAGGTAGCACTTGTGTTTCCTGAATGACAATAACGTTTCTTTGAACTTTAGCTTATATGCGTGTACAATTGTATGCATAAAAGTGAGACTGCAGTAGTGTCAGATTAAACAAACAAGATGTCTGGGTTATTATTCTTGGTTTTATTTCAGTCGTCATCTGTAAAAACAAATCCTGTTAAATGAGAAAAATGATAGTACTGCTTTTTTGGGAGGTTTAGTGAATGAGAAATGTTTGTACTGTTTACAGAAGAGTTCTGTAAGTTTAAAAAAGCTAATATTTAACTATTTTCATTTGCTGTCTAGCAATTGCTGTGGCTTCTTTATGATCTTGGACATCTTGAGAAGTAAGTAGCACTGTTTTCAGTCACAGAAACCTTCTGCCTTTGATCACTTTAGACTTTACAAGAATAAACTGAAGAGTTAATCTTTTGCTGTTGGATCCCTTGTTTTTCTTATAGTTGATGCCAGTTGTAAACTTCCATTTTATGTGCATTGTCTATGTATGGAAAATAACACTTCAACAAAAGTAATTTATCTATACAAGTATTGTCAACATCTCAGCAGTTTTCAACAGATCTGTTGAGACACTGTTTTGACTGTCAGTAATTCAGTATTTTGAACTTTTTTCTTTTTTACTAACTTGCAAATACAATAGTTAATTTGTCATTTGATCTTTACTGCTAGTTTTGAAAAGATGAAAGAAATGCCATGATTTACCTGATAGCACCTTTTATGTTTACTTGCATGTTAACACCATTAGTGCCTTTCCTGCCTAGTGTAATTTGGGGGCGGGGGGGATTCTATGACAGTCCCCCCGTGGTGCCCAAGAATCGTAACCTGTCTGGATTTAGAGGCCTGCCAGTTGAGGCACTTGATGCAGTGGCGTAATCCAGCTAAGGTTTGGGGAAAAACACCCAACTGTAACACACACACTGTCAATTCTGTTATGCTGCCTAACACTGGATTTCCCTCTGTGCACTTGTGTATTGTGAGAACAAGAACCTCACCTCCACTGTGATGTAATTTAATCTTTGATCTTAAATAATTAGCTGACGGATTGCAATGGATCCCGACATTCAATGAATTGTGTCCTGCTCGAAGTGTGGCTGTCCTAGCTAAACATATATTAAGATTTTATGTTTAATGCCTTAGACTAAAACTCACATTTGTAGGCTGTTGCTTTTTTCCTCCTTTTGTGAGGCAAGTTAAGTATTCAGGATAGCTGGCAGTGTCTGTTGACCTAAAAGTGTGTTTTTTGTTTTTTTTTCTTCTTAGAAAAAGTAGGTGTTATTTACAGTTAGAAAGTGTCATTTGAGGTAATTTTACATTTGTACTTTTTTTTTTCTTTCTGGAAACAGAATCTTCTGAACTGTTTTGTCTGTTTGAAAGCTACTTTGTGGGTGCAACTGCTTTTGAAATGTCTGAGCACCATAAAATAAAGAAATTTAAAGAAGGGAAATGTCTTCTCTTTTCATTATTTCAAAGTTTTAGAAGATATTTAGGGTGGGAATACTGCTCTTATTCCAATGAATTGTCAGAATGGCAGTGCCACTTCATTTCTTCAGACATATTTTATAGTGCAGAAAAAAGTGATATGATTGGGCATTAAAGTTTCCACTGTTGACGTGGATTGTAGTGAAGTTCCTTATAGATGTGTTATTCTTTGCTGTTTTCCTTAAAAAAGCAGCTTTTTGCAGAAGGGAAAGACCAGTTCCTGCATCTCCAGGCTTGATCAGAAGACACTGATTTTGATTTATATTAAAGGCAGAGAGTGCTTAACGGTGCAAGTGCAGTTGATGATTCCCCCCCGCATGATTGAGTTTAAATGGCTAAGCATTTTGACTAGATTATGTATTTTCCTTTATATATATATATATATATATATATATATATATATATATATATATATAAAAAAAGAGTGAGTGACTGACTACCTTTGAGGTGGATTATCTGATTTTGAAGGCTGTTTGTAGTGAGTAACTATTGAGATGCCCTCTTCTGGGAACCCCATTTGGCACAGTTCTGAAAAAAATATAACCTTCTCTATTTGTTTGTGTGTGTGCATGATTCAGGCTAGGCTAGGAGGGTTTGCTTAGCCCCTGCAGTTCCTGGTTCTTTTCTGCATTTCACTGGTACATTTTATTTTAAATGTATGTTAGAAAGTTACCATAATCTTCCATTGGAATGCTTCAAACTTAAACATTTTCTGCTGTCATGTCACATGCTATGTCATGCACTGTCACTGTTTTGTGTCGTCTGGGAGAGACATATAGGTTCATAGATAAGTACTACGCTATCAGCCCAAGGGCCTACGTAAGTCTAGCCAGCAAGGTACCATGGCTTACGCCACTCAAAGTTATTTTCCCGTGCCACTGTCTAGCGGAGAGACAGAAGTGATCCCCGGGGTGCATTTCCTATTTCCCATCCACTCATCAAGATTTTCTTGGAGTGCTAATGAAGAATTTTGCTTGACATAGATGGGTAGCTTGTTCCAGAGTATAGGAAGTCTCTGGGACAGGAATCTATCCCTCCAGCGTGTCCTGTATATTGTGGTGACAAGGTTTAGGTCCCTAGAGCGTGTAGCTTGGAGGGATTGGGATTTCTTTAGGTGTAGCATGTCCAGCAGCTCTGGGTTTGACATAGCTTTATATGTTAGGCAGAGATCACCTCAGAGTAGGCGATATGTTACGGAGTAAAGCTGGAGTGTTTGGAGGCGGTCAGTGTAGGGCATTTGTTTGAGGCCAGTAATCCTATTTGTGAGGTACTTCTGTGGCCTTTCCAGCTGCTGCAGATGTCTAGTGAGGTACATTCCAAAAGGGCTGTTGTACTATGGGTCTGAGTGACGAGTAGAGGGGAACAATGACCTCTTTTTTTTTTTTTTTCCCTGGATGAGAACCCTTTTATGATGAGGTGTGCCAAGTTGAAGGACTTCCTGACTACTCCGACTACTGTGACATGAAAAACTGCCAGAAGTTCCAGTGCTTCAGCCTAACCCACCTATAAAGGCACAATATGTTTGAAGGCCAGCATTATCTTACAAAAAAATAGTATTTTGGGGGGTTGCAACTCAGGTTTGACAGGAAGGCACCAGACATGATCCAAGGCTACTGTCAGAAAAATAAGAAAACCTAAGGAATGCAAAGGCGGGCATCAACTGTAACTGCCATCCATAGCCTATGTCTACTTGTGTGTAGACTGTTCTCTCTTGTCTAGCAAGGAGTTGTGAAATGTGTAGGGAGCAGAAATGGCACATCCTGATAGCCACAGAAAGCTGCAAAGTACTATTGATGCCCTTCCTTTGCTTGAACATCTGGAAGCACAGTTGTGACTGGCCAGTTTGTACACTGTGCCTTTGAGTCAGCATTGAAGGCTTGCTGGCATGTTCTCAAGGCTGTGCTTCTTTTGCCTCCCCAGCTTTAAGAAAGGCTGGATAAAAAAAGCCAAAGACTTCTACTTGTCCTCTTTTGCCAGGTTGGGACATGGGAGCATACTTTACTTGTATATTTGAACTGTTTCTGTGTGGTTTCTGCCCTTAAGAGTGCAAAAGCTTGCCTTTAGGGAAAACATTTTGGCAACTTTTCAAGCCCCATTTAGGCTTTTCCTCCTTGTAGAATGTTTGCATTGTACACCATTCTGGTGTTGGGGCATCATTATCAGTGCCAAATTTTTACCTGCCATGTCTTTTCATCACCTTGCAAATCTGGTTAGTGCAGATCACCTCCAACCTGACCTTTGGGCTAAGGGAGCTTTCTTCTTCCATCTCTGTTTTCCTCAGAAGGGAATCCCTGAAGTCGCAGAGGAGCCCTGTTTTTTTAAGCTTGACAAGAACAGTGGCAATCCCACTCCCCATACAGATTATTCCAAGGTGACACTCTTTCTTCGGTGGTCCTATATGAAGTGGCCTGTGATTTCTGAGACTTTTCAAAAGAGGATAAAGCAGTCCTTGAGGAAGACTGATGAGGAGCTCTGTATAGTACCTGCTATACAGATTGCCTTAAAGTATGCCTCTCATGCAACCTGAAAGTGTCTGGCTTCCACACTCTCTACTGCTAAGGAGGTGGTTTACCGTCTGTTAAAATCAGAGGTGGGAATGATTTGGCATCTTAACAAAGTATCCCATGGCATATTTTTATGCCCTCCCTCTTCCTCTTGAGAGTTTACTTATTCCTTCCCTGAGCTGTGGCACCATCTTTAAATACTAAAAACCTCTGCCTGACTACACTGTGTTTGTCTGTCCCACGGACATCCCTCAATAGTGTGCACAACTTTCCTTAAACAAAGGAAAACCTTAAGCCTCCAGGTTAGTGGCGCAGCGTGATACCTCTGCGATCATCCATGTGCAGCTAACATCGGGCAAATCTGCAATGCAAATTGTGGCCTGCTGCAGATCACCCTCCATGACGCAGGACCACCACTGCACCCTTCTGGAGACGCTGGAAAACATGAAGGTCCTACCAAACACCCTGATATTGGGCGATTTCAATTACCCTACCGTTCACTGGGAAAACAACTAGAGTACAAATTCCCAGGCCCAGTGCTTCCTGGAATTCATCAACTCAAACGCCCTGGATCAGCTGGTAAACTCCCCTACCAGAGGTGAAAACATATTGGACCTGGTCATCCCCAACATGGGCGACAGGTGTTCCACACCGGAGGTCAACCCGTCACTAGTTAGATCAGACCATAAACTAATCACTTTGGATGTCCACACCCCACCACCACCCCCAACTAAGGAAACCACAGTAAAAAACTTTTCTAAAGCAAACTTCACCTTACTAAAGACAGAGGTGGTAAGTTTCACAGCCCCCACGCTTAAGGATAACACTGCCCAAGATGCAGAAACCTTTACAAATGCACTCTATGAGCACCTACAAGGATGCATGGATCGTGCCATCCCTAACAAAACCAAGACTCACTCCTGTAAGAGAAGGAAACATGTTTGGTGGACCCCTGCAATAAACAGGCTATACATTAGGAGGAGGAAACTAGTTCAGATAAAAAAGCAAATCCCAAGAAGGAAAGACATCCCTGATCAGTATTGGTAAGAAACTGAGGTCCCTCATGAAATCATCCAAGGCTAACCTCGAAAGAAAATAGCCAAGGATTTAAAAGATAGCCACAAAGCCTTCTTTAGCTATGTTAAGAATCTAAGTGGCAACTCGCAGATATGCACTGAACTAGTGCAAAATAGCACAAAATATACTGAACTTACTGATATTGCCAACATCCTGGCAGATAGATTCAGTGCAAACTTCACCCCCCTCTCACCTCCAAAAGGGCCCACAATACCGGAAAAGTGTAGTGTCCCAAAAATCACAGACGCACAGGTGAAAACAGCCCTTTCAAAAGCCAAAAACACAGCGTTAATGGGACCAGATAGTGTCCCAGGCTGCGTCTTGCACGAACTACAGAACAAACTAACCCCCCACCTAAACACGCTGTTCAACCTCAGCCAGGCTACGTGCCCATAAAATGGCGCACAGCAACGGTTATTCCTCTCCACAAAGGAGGGGCCACAACTGACCCTGGTAACCATCGCCCCATAAGCCTGACTAGCCTGGTCTGCAAGGCTATGGAGCGCATCTTCATGGAACTCATTAACAAAGACACTGGGAACCTCCAAACACTTGACCCGACCCAGTTCGACTTTAAGGGCAGATCATGCCTCCTAAACTTGGTTGACTTCTTCGAGACAGTCACCAAGCCCATAGACGAGGGAAATGTGGTTCACACAGCCTACCTTGACCTCGCCAAGGCTTTCAACACCATTCCCCACTCTGGTATTACAGAAAAACTCACCAACCTGAACATAAACCCCTACGTCATGAGGTGGGTTGCCAACTGGCTTACAGACAGAACTCACACAGTAAGAATAGCGGGCTCAAGGTCTGACTTTGAACCAGTCACAAGTGGTGTCCTGGAAGGCTCGGTCCTGGGATCCTACTGTTCGGCATGTACTTCTCAGAAGTACAGGCAAACACAAGAGGACTATGGCTAACCAAGTTTGCCGATGACTGCAAAGTGGGAGCCATAACTGACTCTTCGGCTGACACGGACATCCTCCAAAAAGGCCTTACTGAGACGGACACCTGGTGCCAAAGTCATGGCCTCAAGCTAAATGCCAAAAATTGCTTGGTCATCCCGTTTGGGGAAAATCAAAATGCCCACAGATTACCACATTGGTGGCAGCCCCCTTAATACAGAAGAGGTAATAAGAGATCTGGGGACCCAGGTAGATAGTAATCTCTCCTTTGACAATCATATTGCCAAAGTAGTTAGGAAATCTTTCTATGTGGCCCATCTAATTACAAAAGGGTTCGCATCTAGAAATAGAGGTTATAGTGCCCCTCTACTCGTCACTCATTAGACCCATCATAGAGTACAATGCCCCATTTGGGTTGTACCTCATAAGACCCTTCCAACAGCTGGAAAGGCCACAGAAGTACCTCACTAAGAGGATTACTGGTCTCGAACACTATGAAGTCCGACTGAAAAAAATCCGGCTATACTTAGTGGCATATCGCTTACTCAGAGGTGATCTCTGCCTGACTTACAAAGCCATGTCCAACTCAGAATTGATGGACATGCTCCACCTAAAGAAATCCAAGTCTCTGCGAACCAAGCGGTCTAGTGAGTTAAACCTCACCACAACAATAAATAGAACATGCTGGAGGGATAGATTCCTCTCTGTTTCCCCATGCTTTGGAACAAAATTCCAAATTACATCAGGCAGAGCCCCTCACTAACACTCTTCAAGAGAAACTTTGACAAGTGGATGGGTAACAGAAAATGCACCCCTGGGATCACTTCATTGGCTCTGCTTGACAGAGGATCAGTTGATCAATGGGGCGGCGAAAGCCGACACACTCTGGCTAGGCTTATAAATGCCCTCATGCAGATAGCCTAATACCTACCTATGAACCTAATTTAAAGGTCCAACAAAAAAAAAAAAACCTGAAGCAACTGCCTGTATACAAGAACACGAAGTGCGGAACCCTGTACAAACCAGTAAAAGCCACTGCAAGTTCTACTTTTATTAACACTGTGAGCAGTGTAGGTCTGTTATAATCTTCTCTCTGATATTCCTACTGATTATTCTGCTGTGCACACTACTGGACCCCCTCCCCCCTTTTTCCTCCCATTTACTGTAACAAATATATCAGTTTTTCCAAAGCTTTGCATTTATTTTATATTCTTTTATTTATTTTGTATATCACATTTCTTTTATATTCTTATATTTTGTTCTCCCGTTTATTGCAACAAATATATACAGTTTCGCAAAAGCTTTACATTTATTTTATATTCTACTTCCCTGATGCTCTACTAAATCTGCTTTTGAATTCACACAGATAAACCGGCAACTTTAGGTACTGACCTGGGCTAGCTGGTTGGTTGTTTTTCTCTTCTCACAGCTTTCTCCAAGTCCTGGTCCATAGCCTCCCCACCTTTCTTGTTCTCCTAACATAATTCTAATGCAAGTTTCCTAGCCCTGTCAAACCTGTTTTCTCACAGCTTTCTCCAAGCCCTGGCTCTTAACCCCCACCCTGCTTCTCACGGTCTGCTAACACAATCTTATTGTAAGCTTCCCAGCCCTGTCAATCCTGTCTATTTCCTCCCTCTTCCTCTTGAGAGTTTACTTATTCCTCCCCTGAGCTGTGACGCCATCTTTGAATATTAAAATCCTGTGCCTGACTACAACTTGTTTCTGTCTGTCCCACGGCCATCCCCTCAGTAGTGTGCACTTACTGCATGTTCCTTTCTAAAACTTCTGGCGTAACTACATTTATTTTCCTACTTTTCAGTGAACTGCAGCTTCCCATTGGTGCATAAATAATAAAAACAAACTGGTAACATGTAAACTAAAATGATAGGCTGCCCTATTTATGTAGTTGCTAACCTTCTCACTGATTGTTTTCTGTTTGGTGACTGCTGCTCCTCCCAGAAGGTGTGAAGGACTTATTAGACAGTAAACTAATTACAAGAAGGCAAAAAAAACTATCCCATCAGAAACATTGGAGAACACTTATAGAAATCTTAGGTCAAAACTGATTTATGAACAAAGGACTAAAACATTAGTATTATTCTATGTAAATAAGAGAAACTAAAGATATTTAGTATTGTAAAATGTTTACCCACAACAACAATGGGCAGGTCATGGTAATACATATGATAAACATTGAAGGTGACATCAGTGTATATAGTTAGTACAAGATATAATGTAAGTTATGTAGGCTAGAATGTCTTGATGCAAGTGTTTTAATGTCAGGTTTCAGTATGTTGTATATTTTCTCTGTGTAGTTTTCTGTATTGTAGCTCAATATGAACAGCTTGATTGTTAATGTTGCATATTGTTAACACTGATGTTTCATGTTATATATACTTCATTAGGATTACTGGAACTTGATATTCCAAGTACCTGTTCTTATATTTTTCTGTGATATTATTTTCTTGTATTAAAATAATAAGACAAATGCAATAAAAATATATTTGGAAAAAAAAAAAAACTCATCCTACCACTGCCACTCCCTCCTCACCCTCAACTGGCTTGAACAGTTACCTACAACTCATCAGTTACCTACAACTCACCATTGCCCACAAGCTCATCTTTAAACCTGCCAACTGCCCAGCTCTCTCTACTTCCCAGCCGCTCACTCAGATCCAAAAAACAAAATCTCCTTCAGGTCCACAAACCTGCACAACTTCCTGGCCACAAGCTCATCTTTAAACCTGCCAACTGCCCCGCTTTCGCTACTTCCCAGCCGCTCACTCAGATCCAAAAAACAAAATCTCCTTCTGGTCCCCAAACCTGCACAACTTCCTGGCCATCTACTGCTGTCCCACTCCTTAGCTAAACAGTGGAACTCTCTCCCCACACACCTTCAACAACCTACCTAACCATAAATTTTCAAATCTCAGCTACTCAATCTTTTTTTCCAAATGGGAATGCCCTTGCTACACTCCACTTAACCCCCCCCCCATTCCACCTTGCACTGACTCATCCAACTACTTCTATTACTTCATCCCACCCAAAACAATCCCTCCCCTACTAAAAACTAATTTTCTCTCTAATATTTATTGTACTACTCTCTAATCTCAAATATACTATTATTCTCTCCATGCATATTTTCCTAACCTACTAATGGCTAGTAGCTATATATTTTGAAACGGTAAACCTACAATTTAGTTTATAACAAAAATATTCACTTTATGTAAATATTGAAATTTCAGTATTGAGTTATGTCTTTTCATTTTTGTAACATTGTGACAAACCAATTGCAAACATCATGGAGCTTATCTGTAAATGTTTACTTAGCTGTATGAACTATGTCCTTTTGTAACATGTGAAATGTAACTTGCAATTATTGTGGAACTTTTCTCCCAGGGCCTCCACTGAAAACGGGCTCTTCTTGGCCCAATATATTTCCCCGGTCATCAAACAAATAAATAAATGCAGTCTCTTTAGTCCAGCTTGGGTCCTAGCAATTTTAGTACCTTTCCTGTCTGCTGCACTGTAACAAGCACAGTGCTGTACTTTTAGGTAGGGTATGAAAAGTGGTACTGTTCTTGACCACTGGGGGTTTGTTCTTTAATTACCTTTCACCTGTCCAAAATAAAGTCCTTCTATATGGACTTGGCTCTGGTGGTGGTGGTGGGGGGGGGCTGATAGGGAGCAGTCCAGTTCTGCTGTGTAACATGCGAGTCTCCATTTGTTTTGGTTTTGTCTTTGAGCTTTCATGTAACCAATT